>NW_026652294.1:25415731-25468457 GCF_009828535.3 Hylobates moloch | reverse complement strand
GACAAATGAATGAATTAGTGAATGAATGAAATTAAGATCAGGGCAGCCAAGGGAGAAGCTGAAGTTTGGGGGCAGAAGCTTCCCTTTGAGGATGAGAGCGACAAGGTGGGACACGTTGTGTAGCTGGACATGATCTCTCTCTTTGCTGCATGAATCTTTGTTGACTAGGGATGGTAGCCCGAGTCTGGGGGCCCTGGCTGCTTGGTATCCCTTGCAGTTTGGTTCTGGAGCTGGACAGAGCTGAGTTCAGGCTGTGACTCCCTCAGTTTCAGCATAGGCAAGTTCCCGTGCCACTCTGAACCTCTGTTTCCCCCTCCATAATGGGGGGAGAGGACTGGCTTGCAAAGATAACACATTTGAAGGTGGTTTGCAATCTGTAAAGTCAAACTGAAAGTCAAGGGAGGTGTTTGGGCTCCATGCAGTGGGTGACAGGGAGCAGAGGTGGATTTGGATCTGGCGGAGCTCATGAAACGTTAGCCTGGACACTCTCTGGTCCCCTCCTGAGGAGACGTGAGGCACAGGGTCAGGGAAGGGGTAGAGGGGGCACCTTGGGCAGTGAGGCAGCACCTCCAACTCATGGACAGAACCAGGCCTGGGGATGGGAGTGCTCTGCCCAAGGCCCTTGGAGCCCCAACCTGATGGGAAGACCTCACCTGCTCACCATAGCCCTACCCTGCGCACTTTGCCAACATCACCTTGTTTAAGTCTCATAACTTTCCGTGAGCAGGGACAGGTTGCCATTCTCACTAGAGGCTCAGAGAGGCAAAGTGACTTCCCCAAGAGCACACAGCCACTATGTTGCAAAGCCAGGATTTGGACCTGGTGGCTTCTGTTCTTTCTGCTGGGGAGGCTGAATGCACTTTGTGGTCAGGAGGGGTGCTGGTGTGGAAGCTCAGGGTCACCACGCTCCTGTGCCCACCCCTCACCACCGTGTGGCTTTGCCCAGCCTCCTGCCTCCTGTCTGCCTCAGTTTTCTTCTCTGTAAAATGTGTTCACAGCAGGCCCTCCTGCAGGAGTCTGAACCCAGGAGGGACCGTGCAGAGTGCTCCGATGGGCCCACCCTCTCCATTCCTTGGTTGTTCTTTGACTCCTCTTAGGGGAGGAGAGACACCCGGGGAAGGTGTGGGGCCTGCAGGAGCCACAGAGGAGCTACACTGGGGTTGCTCCCACTTCCCTGCATCTTAACAACCAGGGGCTGGTTTCTGCTGCCTGCTGCTTCCTCAGAAGGGGGTGGGTGCCAGGCAGGCATGGGCAGGCCACTTGTCAGGTGCAGGTCATGGGTTTGTTCACTCCTGAGATAGCACCCAGGGCCCTTGGAGATAGCACCCAAGGACACCTGTTTGTCCTTGCTGCTGCGAATGATGGGGATGATGATGCCCCTTCCCAGTTGCTTGTGTCTTGACTCAGCCCAAAACCCAAAGCACTTTCCCTGTGGGAGAAGATGGTGGGTTGTGGCTGGCCGCTGGTGAGACTCCACTGCCCAAAAGCGCTGGCTAGTTCCCACCACTTTTGCTCTTCCTGCAAAAGCAAAGCCTTCCCCTCCAGGGACGAGCTGCTGCCAGGGCCTCCCTGGGCGTGCGCACCGCCTGGGAGTGCAGCCCTTCCTCCATCACCTGCAGGTCCACAGGCCAGGGCTCGAGCCCCAGACGGCCTGGACATCGGCTGGAGCTGGGCCAAAGAGGGGGTCACAGTGGGAGGGTGGGGTCCTGGTAGAACCTTAGGCAGGACTAGGAAAAGATCAGGAGATTTCTCTCCTGAAATTCAAACAATTGGACAATCTGTTCTGGATCGATTTAGAAGCAGTGGAGTGGAAAAAAATTAGAAAATATAGTGTGAAAGCTATTTTCTCTCCCTCTCAGCTCACTTGGGCAGAGGGATGAGCTGGAGTTTATTTGCGGACTGTCCAAGGCCCTGGCGCCAGGGCCTCATACCTCCTCCTTGCCCCCTGCTCCACTGCCTGGCCCACTTATCCCCAATGCCTGCTGCCTTCTCCTCCACGCCCAGTTCTGGGCTGGCAATAGGGGGTCTCAGAGGGGCAGCATCCCTGTTGGTTCCAGGAACCAACAGCGTATAGGAACTCAGACATGGACATGGCTAAGATCGGACGTTTGTGTTCCAACAGGCACCCTGAGGGAGGCCCTTCTGTCCCTCTCTCCCACACTGCCAGACAAGGCCTCTCCATGCCAAGGTTAAGGTGTCTCTGCCTAGTTCACTCCTATACCTCCAGGGTTCAGGCCATAGAATCAGGGCTGGCACATAGTAGGTGCTCAGTAAAAGTTTCTTGCCTGAATGATGGAAGGAAGGGACGGGGGAAGGAAGGAAAGAAACTGAGGCTTTAAATGAAGTGATCCGTTCACAGTCACATGGTCTGTTAGAGATGGAGGTGGGATTGGAATCAGATCCATCATCCTTGAGACCTGATTTCCACCCACCCCCACCTCCCATCCCTGGGGCCAGGAGCTAGGTCTGAGACATTTAGGGGCCTCCCACACCGACGACCCCTTTCTTTCCCCAGCACGGTGCATCCCACTCCTCCTAACACAACTCCTACATTTAATCTTTCACGACTTGAGCCAAATGCTGATTGTTTTAAAATAAGCATGTTTAGTGTGAGGCCAGACCGGAGTGGTGGGAAGGGCAGGAGAGCCGAAAGCCAGAGCCTTCCTTCCACATGGTCTGAATTGTCCCCGAAGGGAGCAGTTCCATCTCCGCTGTGGTGTGGGGAGTTTCTGCGGCTGGAGGAGTTTGCCCAGGGGCGGGGTCTGCCGGGACATCGCCAGTGTGGGGACATCTGGCACTGGTGGGAAATGGGACCAGTGGATCCCAGAATGGTCTCTTGTGTTTTTCCCCTGTCACTGGGAGAGGGAGCTGTTCCCAATAATGGGGAAGTGGTTTCATTTCTGGGAGTGGCAGCTCCCTCCTCTTTCCCCTTCATCCCCAAGGACCAAAGCTAAGAGCCTGAGTCCTAGAAAGAACTTTGACTTGGAAACCCAACCAGCTCGGGTCGAAGTCCCAGAAGCTCAGCAGCTGTGTGGTCTTCGGCAGGCAACACAACCTCTCCGAGGCTGTTTCTCATCTGCAGACTTGGGCAATAGCTCCTCCTTTTCGGAACACTGGAGGAGATGATACTTGTGAAACACCCAGGACGGTGCTGAACACATCGGAGGTGCTCAAGGAATGGCCTTTCCCTCCTGTCTCCACCGCGTGCGAGGCCAGGGCTTATACACAGTTTCACTCTTACTTTGGTTCTGCCTCCGTGGCCTGGAGTCTTCATGGGCTACTGTCCTGGGCAGGTTCCCTGGCTGACAATGAGAGGCGAAGCCACGGTACAACGGGACCCTTTGAGCCCCAAGTGTCTGAGCCTCCACCCTTAGCCACGCTGGGGACTTGTGTGTGGTGCCAGGTGCGGCCAGCATCGCATCCTGGAGAGAGCCCCGTGCTGGGAAGTCAGAGATCTGGGTGCCAGTCCCAAGTCTGCCACATATGAGCTGTGTGACCCTCTGGGAGTGATAGCCTCTCTGTGTCTCTGTGTCCTCACCCGAGGGTCACGAACAACCCTTACCCACTTCTCAGGGTCACTGTGCTGCTCACCTAAAAGAACCTATGTGACAGCAGTGAGCAGGCCCCGAGCCTCAGGAGAGGATGGGAGGGAAAAAGGCAGCCCTGGTGACTGACCCCTCCTAACCACCTAGCATGGGCTCCGAGTTTCACATACATCATCTCATTTAATCCTCACACCACCCAAGTAAAACTGGGGTTAGCACCCCACTTCACAAGTAAAGGTCCAGAGAGGCTAAGTCACAGGTCCAGGATCACAGGGCCAGCTGGGTTCCCTCCCCCAGACCAGCCTGCATGTTCTGTCCTCTCTCTGGCCATGGCTGTGGCCACCCTCCGCCAGGCCTGGGCCCAGCACCCACCTCCCCCTGGCATTCTGCACTTGCCATCCCAGTCCTGATTGCTTTCCTGCTGACAAAGTGCTTTCATAAATACTTTTTGATGTTACCTCTCCATTCCCCAGAAATTTGTGAGCCAACACTCCCCTTTCAAAGCAACAGCACACTAATTGGACTTCCATGATACCATTTACCCAGATGTCGACCGATGCTACGCAGTTTAGCAGTTTTCTCCCCATTATAAGGGCCATTCCTTTTTGGAAAGCAGGAGGCCTTCTCTTGAAGGCTGGTGCATGGCATCGGGCCTGCAGAGCGGATTCTTGGGGTAGAGGCTTGTCTGCTCTGGACTTCCCCGCCCCCACGGTGGGCTCCTGGACGGGCTGGACTGGGTCAGGGGGCAGCCAGCCTGAGTGTGGGGCCTTCCCCTGGAGGGGCTTTGCTCTGCCCCTCAGTCCCTGCTCCCTCTCAAGCGCCTTGGTGTCAGGAGGCTGCAGTGGCAGAGCCCAGCTCAGGAAGGTCAGAGGGCCCCGTGCTCAGCAGACATGGCAGACATGTTTATTAGCCATGCTGTCGTTTCCAAAGTGCAAACTCAGGATCAGAATGGATCTCTAGTTTGGGGACGACTAAGCAGAGAAGGATTCAACTGAGGAAGTGGAGCCTGGTGCTTGCTGTGCTGCGGGGGAGAACGGAGAGGACTTGGGGAGTCTGTGTCTGAAGTGGGCACAGTTCTGGGTTCTAAGTCTGGTGTCAGGGGGTCTGCCCTCCTTTCCTCCCCCAACAACGCACCATCCAGTGGTTTATTCTTCCTGGGGGTTCGGCCCCCATGGGACAGCCCACAGAGCAGGGCAGCAAACCTGAGACCAGAGACCACAGGGCCAGGGCAGCTGAGAAGGCCACCTGGCGGCACAGCAGGTTTGGGGTGTCAGGGGCTACAGGCGTGGAGGCAGATGAGGTGGGAGGGAGCTATTGCCTGTTCACATCTGGGCCTAGGAAAGCTGGTGGGGCCAGCAAGGGTTTGCAGGGGCTCGAGAAGGCAGCCGAGAGCCACTTCCTACCACCTTTGAAAGCACCTGTTTCCCTCGCTGTCCAGCCATTAGCCACCAGGGAGTCCTCCTGGGCGTGGACCGCCCCAAGTAGGGACAGGCCTGGCTCGCTGCGGGCCGGTGTAGCTGACCGGGCCCTGCTCGTCGGTGTAGCAACTGATCCACTCGGGAGGCACATCTTTCCCTCCCGGCCCGGCTCTCGGAGCTGGATCGCACCCGCCCAGCAGCTTCCATGCCAATTACACAGAGTGTGGGTGGGAGGCTCATTAACCCTCAGAAGTGGAACTGGTCCAGGGAGTGGCGAGGATGGACAGGGGCCCTCCAGCCAACGATGGGGGGTTAAGCGTGCCAGGTCAGGGGTTGGGGAGCTGGCTCAGCACCATCCCTGTGGTCTCCGCTGCAGCTCTATTTGCATAATTTTGAAGTTGATTGGCCTAAAGGCAACTTCGCTTAATCACAGCTGACAAGTCTCTGGTTGAAACAGCAGCTGCTGCCAATTAGCCGCGTTGGTGCCTTGGTTTGTTATAACTCTCTAGGCAGCAACCCCCAGCTCCCCCTCCTGCCCGCCCCCTAATCTGCTTCAGAAGGAACTGGTGGGGCCAGGTAGCTGCCCAGAGAACCTGCTACATGCTCCAGCCCAGGTCTTCTCAGACTTGCAGGTGCTGGAGAATGGGTTAGCGCACAGCCTCTGATTCAGCCGGAAGGGTGGCGCGAGAGCCTGCATTTCCAACAGCTCCTGGGAGATGCCAGGGTTGCTGGTTTGTGGGCTGTGCTTGGGGTAGCAATGATCTCACCCAGAAGTTTGCAAACTGGGGCTGCCTGTTTGTGTGAATAAAGTTTTATTGGAACACACCATCACTCATTCATGTAGGATTCTCTACAGCTCTTTTTTGTCTATAACTGCAGAGTGGACAAAGACTGGGCGGCTTGCAAAGCTGGCCCAGCAGCTCTTCCTTGAGTGAGCATCAGAGCACCCTGGAAAGCTGGGAGAGATACAGATCCCTTGCTGCCCTCCCGCCACCCTGGTTCTGATCCAACAAGTCTGTGCAGCCCTGGTGCAGCCACTTCCGGGGATCTCTGTGTTCATCCTGGCCTACCCTGGGTACCATTCCCATTAGATAGCTGGGGAAACTGAGGCTCAGAGGGGTCACTCACTTGTCCGAGTTCCCAAGCTAGTAAGCTCTGGCCGATTCCCACCACATCCTGCATCCTTGACCCAGGTCCCCCTCCCCAGGGTGTACCACGTCCCAACTGGGTTCCCTGGCTTGGTCTGCTCCAAATCTGGATTCTGTGTGGGGGCCTGCTGTTTGTAACCTTGGGCAAGTCACAGAATGACATGTCCTGTTGCAGGAGCATGATGTTGGGAGACCAGGTCTGTCAAGGGCACTGCAGAGAGCACTTGGCCCCTGGGGGTTATCGTTGCCCTGCTCCACATCGATATGGGTGGTTTACACTGTGTGATGCCTCTCCCCTCCCTGCCCCGGACTGTGAATCCTTTGAGGGCCAGGATGGATACCCATCCTGCCATTGCAGAATCACCTGAGGCTTGGGAACTGCTGCCTGTGAGCCTATGAAGGAGGCAGCAACTCCCCAGCAGTGGCTCAGGCAGGGCCCTGCATGTTCTTCATCTCAGTCATCCTGCCCATGACCTGGAGGGGCCAGGATGGAAGCATGGCACCATCCACAAAGGAAGAAACCAAGCCTCCTCAAGGCAGGTGACCGGCCCACCAGGCAGGTAACAACAGCGTAAGAAGCAGCATTGGGATTCTGTGGCCCAGGTGACATGGGGCCACCAGCTCAGTTCCAAACACAGAAATATAGGAGGATGTTATATGGCCTGGTGTCCTCAGTTTACAGATGGGGAAACTGAGGCACAGAGCATTTATGACTGGGAGGGTCTCAAAGGGGCGAGGTGTCCGCGGCCTCAGTAGGCGGAGGCTGGGAATTCATGCCGATTCCCTACTGGAATTGGACAATTCCGGCACCACGCCCAGCAGCCTGGGACTGTGAACCGGAAAAAAACGCCGCTTTCTCAGGGACCCCCAGCCAGGCCAAAGCAGCTTCTGCAGTCCCCACCCAGGCCCCTGTGTGGGTCTCAGCTGCCCAGAGGGGTGGGCCTGTGTGCAATGGATGGGGACTGGGGGGTACTGTACTCATTATTTTTCTTTACATATATTTTAAACCTTGATTTTCTATTTTATCTTCTGAACTCCAGGCCACGGAGTCAGGCCCATGTCTCTCCCTGCTTTCTGGTACTCCCCCTCGGCAGTCCTTGCCAAGACTTCTTTATTTACTTGTTTGTTTGTTAATAATATCAGAAACATCCTTGACCCATCCCCCAGCATGAGGGCAGGAGCGTCAGCCTGTGCGCCCGCCAGCAGGGCCCACTTCGCCCCACGTCCCCCTGTATGCCTCGCTATAGCCAGATGTGCTCTCAAAAAGTGCATTTTATTTACAGTTCTTTTTAGCCTTCTAGAAAGCGTACTATGCTGAACTTCATCTGTGGAGACTTTACTTTCTCTCTAGCCTCAGAGGCTGAGATGCCCCGTGATGTTGTGTGTGGCCGCGGTGCATTTGGGTAGCTGAAGAGTGTTCTGGTGTTTGGCCATAACACCATGCATTTTCCTCTTCATCCACTGGGCCATCTCCAGAGCTGTCTCCAGGTTTTTCCATAGCGCTGCTGTGAGCTTTCTAGAGCCTGGTCCCCTCGGCCGAGAGGGGATGTTGGTGCTGGTCCTCCCCCACAGTCGCTGAGGCAAAGACCCACTGTGCAAGAGGATGTGGTCACAGTGGCCTCCCTGAGGTTGGGTCACCTTCCCTCCAGGCGGCCCTCAGCCCCGTCTTCCAGGCAGGCTGGTCTTTGTTGTGCTTCCAACCTCTGTCAAAGGTGAACTTTTAAAATTCCTGCCTTGTAGGGTGGATTGCAAGGAGTAAATGTCATTGGCGGACCCATACTTTGCTATGTCATAGGTGTTCCAGATCTGGCACACAGGAGGTCTGCTTTGAGCTATAACAAAATCCACAGGGCAGCCCAGGCTCAGAGAGACAGAGAAACATGCCCAGGATCACACAGCTGAGAAGTGGCAAGGCCGGGACTTGAACCCGTGTTCAGACCCCAAGCTCAGAGCCCTTTTGTTTCTCTGCTGCTATGATGAGCCCCAGACAAGAGGCAGGAGGAACTTTGTGTGCCTTGTTCCCTCTGCCAGGAACACTCCCCCACCCCCACCCCCGCCCCGCTGCCCGACTCGTCCTTCAGGTGTCCACACCAGACCCCCTGGTCTGAGTCCCCAGCCAGGTAGCCCAGGATGAGTTACTGAAACTCTGCACCTCAGTTTCCGCATCTGTAAATTGGGGATAATCACAGTCCCTCCTAATCATGAAGATTAAATAAATACCACCCCCACTCCCGGCCCCCTACCCCATCGGGCTGCGTCAGGCACTCTGGGCACCCACAGCCCCCTGGTTTCCCATTATGGTACCCGTCGCTCTGGGCTGCCATTGTTGGGACCGTGGCTAGATAAGGGGCACCCAGACCAGTCTGAACTCGCTCTCTGTCCACCGAAAGGAATGGAAAAAGGAGGTTTATTTCTGGCCTGGCTCAGGATGGGCAGGCTTCCAGGGATGGGTGGGAGGCAGAGGAGGGCTGGCCTCCTTTATGGCTGTGTTTAAATGCCACCCAGAAGCCAGCCAAGGGCGCCGCCGAGGTACCACGATGCATGATGGCCCAGGGGTGGGAGACGGCCATGGGCTGGGGGGTTGCCTGGCAGCCAGGAAGTGTGGCTGCAGAGGCCAGCCAGGCCCCTGGGCTGTGTCCAGATGGTCATGGAAGCCACTGATGTGTTTTGAACAGTGGCAGGTGTGGGCATCCCCCACCCCATTCCTGCCCCATCCCCACCCCATTCCTACTGGCAGGGAGGACCCTCTGCTGCTAGGTGGGGACAGGCCAGGGGTAGGGGGACAACAGCAGGAAGCTCAGCCCAGCTTGGAGTCAGGCAGGTGCTGCACACCCTCTGTGGGCCCTCGGCTTCCAGGTACCCTTCCTCACCGGGCTGGTGTGGGGACCGTTTGTTTTACCCACACCCCTTGCTGGGCCGTGCTGGACAGAGGGGCTTTGTGCAGTGGTATCACTGACCTCCATTGCCCAACAGAGACTGAGGGCCACGGGAGGGAACCCACATGTATTGTGCCAAGCATCTTCCGAGGTGTGGACCTGGAGCCCGGTGGCCTGGGTCTAAGCCCCAGCTCTGCTGCTTCTAGCTATGGGATCTCACAGGGAGTGTCTCTAGTTTTCTCACCTGTAAAATGGGGCTCTTGCTGGTGCTCTGAGGATGCACAAGGCTGTAAGACCAGAGCCTGGAGTGCATGGGGACTGCGGGAGCAGCCACTGCCATCCTGGGCCTGGGAGGTGGCAGCCCTAGGCCCAGGCGGGAGCTGGACTCCTGCAGGGCTGACTCAGCGCCCTAGCCCCACTCCCCGCCCCGAGGAGCACGCTGAATTCTCGTCAGCACACACAGGCCAGCCTGCACTGGAAAACACTCTTTTGCCTATACAAGGCCCGACCAAGTTGCTCTCCTTTTATTGGGGTTTAGGGTTGGTGGCAACCAGGAGCCGGAGAAGAGGCCAGCAGCCACAGGGAGATCGCAGCCAGCGGAGGGGGCTTCTGGTCCCTCAGTCACAGGGCTCGGCAGGTAAGGAGCAGCCTGTGGAGGTTTCCAGGTCCTCACTGTGCAGGGGCACCTCTGTTCCTTCACGCTGGGCCTAGGGTCCCTGCCCTGGCTAAGCACTGGGTCTAAGGGAGAAGCCAGGCAAAGCTGCTAAGTGACTCCCAGTCACAGAAGAAGAGGGGTCAGAGTGACGGCTATGCCAATGGGGCAAGACAGGGAGCAGGCTCTGATCGAGAGGGGCAGGAGCCCTGCAGGGGTGCACAGATGCTGGTGCTACTACCTACCTGCTGTGTGACCTTGAGCAAGTTGCTGACCGTCTCTGTGCCTCAGTGTCCTTGTGTCAAGAGCCTTGCATAGAGAGGGGTTGGAGAGAAGGCCAAAGGCTCCGGGCAGGGTCCGGCATGGCTTGAGAGTTGCAGAAGGCCTAGGGAGTGCTCTCAGGATGCCCTAGTCATGGCCTGGAGGGCATTTGGTTGGCTTCACGGAGGTGAGGTGGGTCTGTTCAGCCCACTTCGGAGTCTGCAGTCCCAGTCCAGCATCACACCAGTATGAAATAAGTGAATAGATGAATGAATGAATGAATGAATGAATGAACAAGTGAATGCATTGGCCCCTCCCAATACCCCTTCAAGGTAGGTTTGTTGTCCCCATTTACAGATTGGGAAACTGAGGCTCAAGGCTTTGGCTTCTCTTCACTCCAGTGATGAAGGGGTTCTGGGGCCAGGGAGGCTGAGGGAGCTGAAGAGAAACCCAGAGCCACCCCCACCCCGAGGCGAGCGCCATGCCTGTCTTTCCTCTTCCTGCCCTGACACTTTAAGTGATTCATTCTTCATGTGATATTTTTGTGTTTCTCCAGTGGGAAAAAAATGCCTCTGGGATTTCCAGGGGTTGTTTTATCTCCATGGTGCAACCAAATAACTTAGGAGGACAGAGAGAAACAAAGGGTTGTTGAGCTGCAGAAGGCCCATGATTGTCTCAGCCGAGCTCTCCCTTTAATAGGGGAGGAAACTGAGTCTGGCCTGAGCCCCTCGCCCTGTGACCCAGTGTGGCCCCCTGGAGGACAGTGGGGCCTCTAGGGCCTTCAGCAGGGTTGGGGTTTCCAGCTAAGCCCCTTTCAGCTGTGTGTTCTTGCACAAGTTCCCCCTTCCCCAGGCCTCAGCTTCCTCATCTGTAAAATGGGATCACAGTGGTGCCTATTTCCAACATTCAAGAGAGTATCACATGCAGAGGACTTGATGCATGCGGAACTGGCCCAGGCCAGGGGCTCAAAAGGGGGAACCATTGAAACAGCTGAGTTTGTAACTTGGACGCAGAGCCCAGCTGGCTGGGGCATGGTGGATTCAGCGGGGAAAGGTGTCAGTGAGGGACAAGAGCCTTGTTAGGGATACACTGGAATGGTTATCCACTGAGGGAGGGATCTGGGGAGATAGGAGAGGTTTCCAGGTTGGTGGTCACCTGCATGCCTTCCCAATTCCAGCACCCAGGCCAGCACCCTTCGTGGCAGTGTGCTTCTCCTCGTGGCCCTGACCCTGAGACTAGCTCCATGGAACAAGTAGTATGCCCGCCTGGTAGGGAGACAGTGGGGGCCCAGGGGGTGTGAGCTGGCCCACCTCAGCTCCCCTGGACTCAGGGGGACGGGTCCCACCAGAGCCCTGGAGTTGAGTTTCTAGGCTAAAATAAGGGACTTCCACCCAGGGCTGATGGCCCAAGGTCACTCCTGGTAGTGGCTGTAAAATTTGAGGCCGTGTCTCAGTTGAAGGAGATCTCCTGCCTGGATCTCTGCTGTTCCCATCTGGAAGTTTGCTCTTTGCAATAAAACAAACCAGGCCAACGCGTGCTAATGGAGTTCCTACTCTATGGCCAGCAGATATTTATTCAGCACCAACTGTGTGCAAAGCATCGTGGGGCGATGCAGAGGCACAAAATTTCCCACCCTTGAAGAGCTTGTACTAGGCAGGGAAGCAATAAACCAACAGGTAAGGCAGAGGGAAATCAGTGCCAACTAAAGGAACAAGCAAAGCATGGAAAGATGAACTGGGGAAATCAGACGTAGACACGGAGTTCAAACACACTTTCATTTGCCAAGGGGCACACAGGACCCTCTCTGGTACCTAAACCATCAGCTTTGGGAACAGTAGAGTAGGCGACATCAGATAAGAAGCCTTTATGGATCAGCTGCTAATGTTGTGGGTGCCCTGCTAGCTTCTGGTCCTTTCTATCTTTGGTATACCTGCAAGGTGTGGGGCACAGCTCCCGTTTCACAGATGAGGAAGCTGAAGCCAGTGAAGTAACTTGCCCTAGATCACCCAGCTAGTTAGTGGTAAAGCTCTGATCCAAGGCCAAGGAGACTCGCTGCAAAGCCTATGTGGTCGCCCCCAGCACCCTGTTTGGAGTTGAGCAAACCTGGGTTCAGATTGCAAACCTGCCACCCTCCAGCTCTGGGCAATCACTTAGTGTCTCTGAGCTGTGGTTTATTTATCTCAGAAATGGAGATGATCATTGCCTATGTTCATTCAACCAATTAACACATGTTTATAAAGTGCCTACTACGTGTCAGGCCTGTGCTGCCCATAGAGATGAGCAAAAACGAATCGGTCTCAGCAGGGCTAGGTTCGGGGATGTGACCACTGCAGGGCTAGGCATCGGGTCAGCAGGGCTCAGGTCACATCGGCCGTTACTAGGGTGTGAGGTGCCGGCCCTTCTCACTCGCTGTCGGCAGTGGAGCCCAGCACCCCAGCTGCAGGTGAACGGGCTGCCTCTCTGTCCTTCTCCAGCCATACACTCTGGCTGCGTCGGTCCTGGCCAGCACAGCGAGGAAAGATGTCCTAGTTCTCTCCTGCCGCTTCCTCCTGCAAGTATGAAGGGGTCACAAAGACATGCTTTGATCTCACTTCATATGCAGGCATGGAGCCTCGAGAAGTGTTTATTCCTGGACTTCACGTTTCAGAGTGAGATTTCATAACCTCTAAGTGGATGTCCTGAAAACAAAAGTTCACAAACTCAGGATTAGGTCTGCACTGCCGAGGAAAGGCCCTGGAGACTGGGAAAATTGAGGAGGTTAAACATCCCTGATGATACATATGTGCACACGTGTGTGCATATGTGTGCTGTGTGGAGACAGGCATGCACACAAGTGCTGCCCGTAGGGGTAAACACTCTTATGAGTCGTGGAGACAGGGCACAGGAGCAGACCCTGGGGTTTGAGTCCCTTCTCCGAGCCCCACATTCTCTATCTGCGTAACAGGGAGACTGAGGGTGCAGCATAGGGCTGGGTGGGAAGGGAACGGGTGAGGAATAGGGAGCATTGGGCGCCATGCTCCACCCGGGGCTTGGTGCTCTGCAGCTGCTAGCCCGTCTCCTCATCTATACTTCCTGCCCTTCTGCTGGGCCGCTGCCTACCCACAGGACTGTTGGTGAGGCCCCAGAGAGCCCTGCCCTGTTGAATTACTAATCCGTGCTAATGCTACCACTGCTAATCATTGTGCCCACATAGAATTACTAATCATTATGTAATCTACTGTCTGTGACCGCCTCCCCCCAGGCTGCAACGCTCATGGCAGTGGGAATCCGCCATGCCCAGCACTGTTGGTCCACAGTAGAGACTCGTTAGGTGATCCCTGAGTGGCGACCAGGAGAGAAACCACTCCCTGAACAGTGGGGTCAGGAGGGCGGGCAACTGGGGCTGCATGTGGATGAGGTGGCACTTGAGCCAGGCCCCATGGGCAGGTTCAATTTGGACATACAAGGTGGGGAAAGGGATGTCCAGGGGCAGCAGCTGGGCAAAGGCCCAGATTCCTGAGCTCTGCCACCGGCCGCTTCACACCCAGAATGCTGGGCAAGACTGATCCTCACCCCAAGGTCAGCCTCCTGCCCCCCATGACAGTAAAGTAGGTGGGATGCGTTTGGGGAACAGGCCACTTGTCCTTTGTTCTCCATCCTGTGGGGTTCAGGCCCGAGCATGGCCCTTGTCTAAGGAGGGCCAACCCTGGGGCAGAGGTCCCGGTTCTGCCACCCTCGGCAGCCCATGCTCTGTTCTCCCAGCTCACTCTGAAGTTAGGACACAAACCAGGCAGGCTGCACAGAGTGCTCCTGCCCATGCTGGCCCCGGGTGAACCCCACCCAGCCCCTGCCCTAGCACGGCCTCCAGACAGCCCGAGACCACCCTGGGGAGGGGGGAAGTCAGAGTGTCAGAAGCTCACCTGGGGAGTGAGAGAATCACCGGGGAGAGGTGGCCACCCAGGTTGAGCCTCCAGGCTGCGGCTTTGGAGAGGGAAAGGGTGGTCCTAGCATAGGGGAACGGCATGAGTGAAGGCCCAGAGGCACCACAGACCCAGAGGGCTGAAGCTCCAGGAAGAGGGAGGGCAAGATGGCCACAGGGCCAGGCCACAAGGGGCCTCAGGTGCGAGCGCAGCCTTGAACCCAAGGGGGCAGGTAGGTGATTAGGTGGGCACTTGGGAAAGCTGGCTCTGGGGGCCGCCTAGGGCTTGGGTTGATGGAAGAGGCAGAGTCAGAGACAGCAGCAGCAAGAAGCATGTGGCCAGGCCTGTCCAAGGCTCACTTCCTTTAGTTGGTGAATTAGATGCCGATGTTCGTTCCCATTCTAGGGCTGAGGACGCTGAGGCTCAGGTGTCACCCCAGGTCACATGCGATGTGGTTACAGAAGGTGGAGCCAGGACTTGGCCCCAGGCAGAGGGCTCGACCCCCAAGCCCTGCTGCCCTAGACCTGCAATGGACTGGAGGTGTCGCGCTTGGTCGTGCCCAGAAGTGGGGCGTGGTGGGCTGAGGAGGGGCTGGCTGGAAGCCCCCAGTGCTGTGGGGGGTCTCCAGGCATCAGGCCAGCGTCCAGGCTTGTGGGAGCCTGAGGCCTCAGCCTTGCCCCTCAGGCCCTCCTGCATCCCGCCCTGCCGAACCTGGCTGACACAAAAACAGATCCGTTGCTGTTCCTCGTGGGGTGTAATTCATCTTCCCAGCTCTGTTTCTCTTCACGTGCCCTCCTTCCTCTCCTTCCCCAGCCTCGCCAAGTTCAGTGTTTAAAAATAACCTTCGAATCTCGGAGCAGCAGTCCCAGGCTGACCGGAGGGGTGGCCCGCAGAGATGCATGCCTGATTCGTGATTCTGGCCGTGGTCAAACAACGAGGGTTCAGGAACATCCCACTCAGCCAGAAGGTTCTTCCAGTTGCCTGAGTTTTGCTGTTGGCCACAGACTACCATCTTAGGCAGTTTACAATTTTCAGAGAAATAGAACCTGAGAGGATAAATCTAATCTGTCTATGGTAAATGTGCTTTCTGGGGGTCCTGGGGAGGCCTCAGAAGCTTTTTCAGTGCCAGGAGGTAGAGTGAGCTTTGCTGCTGAGTGGCTGTGTGACCTTGGGCAAGTCACTTCACCTGAGTCTCAGCTTTCCCCTTCTGAGATGGGAGCTTGATGATCCACCTCCTCAGGCTGACATGGGGGTCACCTGAGACAGTGCGGTGAATACCAGGGTTCAGCCTGGTGCACCAAGAACTCTGCGAGTGTGAGCCAGCCTCGGTCAGCAGCCCCAGGTGGCAGGCAGTGCAAGGCCCGCAAGAGGACGGAGGACGGCGGACACCCTTCCAGGCCTGTTCTCGGGCTGCTGGAGTGGTGTCC
Source organism: Hylobates moloch (assembly GCF_009828535.3). Taxonomy (NCBI): domain Eukaryota; kingdom Metazoa; phylum Chordata; class Mammalia; order Primates; family Hylobatidae; genus Hylobates; species Hylobates moloch. The sequence goes on along the minus strand of NW_026652294.1, from coordinate 25,453,231 downwards.
CACAGACCTCATTTGTGGGGCCCCTCAGGTGATGTTGCCCAGTGGTGTAACACGCCATCATTATCAGAGCTCCCCGAGCCCAGGTGCCCTCCACACACCCATCGTCATCACAGCTCCCTGAGCTCAGGTCCCCTCCACACAACCATCATCATCACAGCTCTCTGAGCCCAGGTCCCCTCCACACACCCATTGTCATCACAGCTCCCAGATCCCGGGTCCCCTCCACACATGCCATCGTCATCATAGCTCCCAGAGCTCAGGTCCCCTCCACACATGCCATCGTCATCACAGCTCCCCAAGCCCAGGTCCCTTCCACACACAACATTGTCATCACAGCTCCCCGAGCCCAGGTCCCCTCCGCACACACCATCATCATCACAGCTCCCTGAGCCCGGGTCCCCTCCACACACGCCATCGTCATCACAGCTCCCTGAGCTCAGTTCCCCTCCACACATGCCATCGTCATCACAGCTCCCTGAGCTCAGTTCCCCCTCTACACACCCCACGGAGGGACCCAAAGTGATGGCTTTGGCCTTGTGAACATCGGTGCTATTGAACTCATGGCCCTGAGGCTGGCCGCCTCGTGGAAGCCTGACTGGGATCACAGCAGCTGGCTGGTCCCCAAGGCCCGGGGAGGTTTCCAAAGTAGCTTTCTGACCTGGCTTGGAATGGGGAGGTTGGCTTCTAAGCTTTGCTGTCTCAGATCATTAGAAATGGAATTTTCACTTAGGTAACTTCTCGTGACGTACGGCGGGTTCTTCTTTCTACTGAGGATTCAGCTTTCAGCTCTGGCCCTGAGCTGCCTTGGGGGCCTGGGGAGTAAGGGCAGCCCCTGCCTCCTCATGCAGAAGCCCCTAGACCCCTTCATCCAGAGTTCCCCACATGCCTCTGGGGCTTTTGTCCAGCATACAGGGCTGCGGCTTTGATTGCACATTGACCCATCTCAGGCCAGACTCGGGGGGTTGGGGGCACAGCCAGGCCATGGATGCCGAACAGACCCCCAAGGAAAGCCCAGGCTGGACGTGGGACCAGTGCAACCACAGCGTGCTGTGGCGGGGACACCTGCAGTGTGCAAATCCACATGACCACAGGGTGTGCCTCAGGGCCCAAGGCTGGTGTCCCGCAGGGCTGGGATTCCCACCCAGTCCGTGGAACTCCTAAGCCCCAGCCCCCGGCTTCAGGCTGCACACTGTCCTTTCCTAGAACCACGTTGTCTCCCAGCACATCTCTGCAGTGTGCGTTCATCTCTGGAACTGTTCCCCAGAGGCATAAAGGCCTCTCCAGCTCTGGACCCTGGGTCTGCGAAGGCAGAGGTGGGGTCTGCTCGGCAGATCGGGGGCTGAGGGCCAGCCCTGGCCAGGACCCTCATGGCCTAGTAGAAGAGGTCCTGGGAAGAATCGCATAACGGGAGGCTGCTGCGCACACTTGCCTGTGCTCCCTGAGGGCAGGGACTCACCTATTCTGTGTTCCTAGAACCCAGCCCAGGGCCTGGCCCCGAGTGCAGGCCAGCAAGTGGATGTTGAGAGAATAAGTGAATGAATGAATGAATTAACACATGAATGAAAGAAGAGATGGAATACTGTAGGCCTCAGTGGAGGAGCAAACTTTTTCCAGCTGATAAAATCATGGCAGGCTTCCTGGAGGAGGTAGTGCTGAAGCAGCTTCTAAAGTGATGCAGGATTTGGATTCCTGGGGGTGAAGGAAGAGTACCCCCCAGGGGTGAACAACAGCCCCCCAACATCAGCCAGTACACTCAGGGCTTTGTAGGGAGTTGGAGCAGCAGGAGCAGGGGCCAGGCCTATGGCTAAGGCAGATCCTCCTCATTCACTTAACAAACGTACCAGCTCTTGGACCTGAGCCCCAGCCACAGAAGTGGGGCAGCCCCACCCTACGAGGGCAGAGGAGCTGGAGTCTGGGGACCTGTTTCAACTCTTATTGGGCCTCGGCTTCCCCATCTGTAGAATGGAGCACGGGGGAGGCATCTCAGAGGTCCCGTCACTCTCCACTCCCACAGCGCATTTCCCAGGGCTCATCCACAGGACTCCCCAGGAGAAGTCCATTCCTGAACACTCCCGGATGCTTGACCTCGGCTCCTCCTCCCAGGAGGGCCAGAAGGAGGCCGGGAGGAGGCCCAGGCTCAGAGCAATTAAGCAGCTTACAGCCCCCAGGGACGAGCAGGGCAGTGGTGGGAGCAGAGAGGCCTGTGGGTGGATGGGGAGGCCCTCCCCAGAGGAAGAGATGAGTAAGCTTAGTGTTAGGGGCCTGCGTTTCAGCAGCATTTTACAATCCTCACAGTCCCTTCCCTTGTTCTGGCAAACCAGACTTCACAAGGTCAGCACCTGACGTCCCAGCTCCCACTGCAATGCCCATGCTACAGGGGAGGAGACCAAGGCTGCAGAAGCAGGGCCCAGGCCAGGGCCAGGCCATGGGCGCTGTGCGTTTGGCCTTGAGTTTTGCCCCGTCTCCTCGCTCCAAAGCCACCAACCTCTGGGTGGCCCGAGTGGCTTTCCTTTCTGCCTGCCCAGAGCCCTAACTCTGCCCCCATAAAGCAGCATTCAGAGCTTCCCTGGGACGCGGGTTGGTGTCCCCTCTGCTCTCCCTGACCAGGCTGTGAGCTCTGGAGGGCAAGGCAGCCACTGGCTGGCTCCCAGGGCCCAGAGCAGGTGCCAGGACAGTCTGGGCAAGCAGAGGGGCTTATTTCTTTGGGCCGCGCATCGTCTTCCACCAGCTGTTCTTTCAGAAACGTGTGGTCTGGCAGCAGATCCCTGCACTGCGTGTTCAACTCCGAAACCGTCCTCCTGGGGGGCGGAGGGCCTCACCTGGCGTGGACAGGATGGAGCGGGCAGGGAGTCTGCTCTGCAGATGGTGGAGGTGGGGCTGGGGGATGGGAGGGTGGCTCGGCCCGGCCAGGAGGTCCTCAGGGTCTCCCACCCAGGTGGGATTCGGGGCTCTCCAGGCCCTACCATCCTCACATCAGACCCTGCCCCCAAGTATGCAGGTGAGCTTCCTCGTGTGGACCCAACCCAGCCTTTCCACAGAGCAGGCTCCACATGAGAGGCCGTACCTGTTTGCTCCGGCTGCCTAGCAAAGCTCCTCAAACCGGGAGCTTCAACAAGAGGAATTTACTCTCTCAGCCTGGAGGCTGGAAGTCCAAGTCAAGGTGTCAGCAGGGTGGGGTCCTTGTGAGGCCGTAGGGGCGAATCCGTTCCTGGGGGTTCGCTGGTGATCTTTGGCATTCCTTGGCTTATATGTGCATCACCCCAACCTCTGCCTCCATCTTCCAATGGCGTCTTCCCTGCACATGTGTTTCTTTGTCCAAATTGTCCCCTTTTATAAAAACACCGGTCTTCTTGGATTAGGGAGCCACCCCACTTCACCATGATGACCTCATCTTAACTAATGACCTCCGTGATGACCCTATTTCCAAACAGGGTCAACCTTCTGAGTCCTGGGAGTTAGGACTTCAACATGTGAATCTGGGGGGAACACAATTCACATTCCATAACAGGGTGCCACCAGGGAGAGGATGGGGTACAGTACCTCTTCTGGCCCAGAGCCGGGCACATAGTAGATGCTCAGCAAATCAACTCCCATCTCTCATCTCTACCGCTCCCACCAAATACACGCAGGCAACAGGGGCTCTGGGAGGACGATGCTGTTACACAGAGCACATAGATGGCCTCTCCTAGCCTCCGTTTCCAACTCGTATGGGAGACAGGGTGATCATAGGCTAATCCTGTCCCCTCAGGGCCCAAAGCCCTGTCTCTAGTGGCCCTGCTGATACCCCAACCCCAGGGCCTTTGACCCTGCTGCCTCCTCACCGCACCCACCCCAGGGCCTTTGCCCCTGCTATCCCTCTGTCTGCAGCACTCTTCTTCCAGAGAGCCACATGGCCTCTCCCGCCTCACTCAAGGGTCTGCTCAAACGTCACCTTCTCAGAGAGGCCCTCCTTACCACCCTTCTAAAGCAGCTCCCCCATCACCATTCTCTGCATCACTCTCCAGACACATCTTGCTTTATTTTCCCTCATAATATTAATTTTTTTTTTAATTGGGGCAAAATATACATTACAGAGAACTGATTACTTTAACTCCTCCCCGCTCCTTTTTTTTTTCTTGAGACGGTGTCTCGCTCTGTCGCCCAGGCTGGAGTGCAATAGCATGATCTCAGCTCACTGCAGCCTCCACCTCCCGGGTTCAAGCTGTTCTCCTGCCTTGGCCTCCCAAGTAGCTGGGACTATAGGCCTGCACCACCATGCCCGGCTAATTTTGTATTTTTAGTAGAGACAGCGTTTCTCCAGGTTGGTCAGGCTGGTCTCGAACTCCTGACCTCAGGTGATCCGCCCGCCTCGGCCTCCCAAAGTGCTGGGATTACAACGCCTGGGTGGTGTGGGCCACTGTACTTTAACCCTTTTTAAGTGGACAGTCGGTGGCATTGAGTAAATTCAGTGTTGTGCGACCCTCCCCACCACGCAGCTCCAGAACTTTTTCATCTTCCCAAACTGCAACTCTGCACCCATGAAACACTCACTCCCCATCCCCCTCCCCCAAGCCCCTGGCACCTTCCATTCCACTTTTGAGCCGATGACAAATCTCCTGTGAATGGGACTCCTCTAGGGACCCCATGTAGGTGGAATCTCGTGGTCTGTGTTCTTCTGTGCCTCGCCTAGTTCATGAACATAATTCCCTCTAGGATCCCTGTGCTGTAGCATGTATCATAGTTTCCCTCCTGTTTTGGGACAGTAATGTGCCTTGTGTGATGGGCCACCTTTTGTTGACCCATCCATCCCTCGATGGGCACATGGGTTGCCTCTACCTTTTGACTAAGGTGAAGGATGCTGCTGGGAACACGGGTGTATGTACGTATCTGTTCGAGTCCCTGTTTTCTGCGCCTTGGGATATGTACTCGGAAGCTTGGAGCATTTTAAACATTCATTTGTTTGCGTGTTGTCAGCCTTCCTGAGTAGAACACAGGGGCTCCAGGGAGGAACCGCATCTATTTCACGCACTGCTGTGTGCCTCGTGCCTGGGAAGCTGCCTGGCTCCGTGTATACTTGTGGAGGGGTTCATGGAAGTCACCATGAACCCCTCCACCTTAGCGACACAGCAGGGGACCTGGGTCCTGTAAGCTCCTCGAGGTGGCCGAGCCAGCCCGGGCATCCTCACTCCTGCAGCTCTGGTGCCTGCCCACCAGCATCTGCCTGCCAGTCATTTCTACCAACTGAGCCATCCGTCCTCCTTTGATTAAGTCTCATTTTGCCATGAAAAGAAAAGGAGGTGAGAGTTGGCTTGTGGGGGAAGGTCATTCATTCCAGAAAGGAAATTGGATGGCGGCATCTCCATCGTCCGCACCCGGCCCCTGCTCCCAACAAACTCGCTGTCCTGCCCGCTGCCCACCTGCCTGTCCCCCGCTGTGGGCAGCAAAGCCAGTGTCAGGTGAGACAGCCCACACCCAGCCTCTCCTGGCTCTCATTAAACAGGCAGCTCTGGACGGATCAATGCAAGCCAGACGATGACCAGTTGTGGCCAGCAGTCCTTGAACGTGCTCGCCGTCCTCTTCTCGTTGCTGTTTTCTGCAGGTAAAACCTCCGTGGATGCTGGGGGCGGGGGCAGCATGAGAGGGGTGTGGTCTCTTCCTGAGATTCGTGCTGGCCCATCTGGGGTTCTGGGGGCACGCAGAGGCTTGCCTTTTGTCCTCCACCTTACTGGCACCCCTCGGGTGAGCAGCTGATGTTGGTTGCTGTGTGGTTGGTCTCTGTCTGTCTGTCTCTCTGTCTCTGTCTCTACTGTGCACTGCAGCCCTGGGACTTCCCGTGGGAGCTCAGCTGGCTGCCAGGACCCTCCGGAGAAGCCCTGACTCGCATTCTCTCCTTCGCCCCTGCAAGACAAAGTTAGGCAGTGTCCCAGTCATCTCATTTTATAGATGAGGAAACTGAGGCTTGGAGAGGGACCTGACTTGCCTGGGACAAGGCAGTTAGCAGATTCTAGCCCAACCAGCCTCCTGTGCTGTCCCTGGGATCCCAGTTTAGGTCGCAGGTGGGCTCCTGCTCTCCCAGTTACAAGGACGAGCACAAACTAAGTCCTGTGCTCCTCCCAGCTAGAGCTGAGAGCCCAAGTTCAAGGGCAGCCCTGCTCCCCAGCCAGAGCCTGCTCCCAGCAAGGAGCCCCCTCCGGCTCTCCGGCTTCCTCTCCCTCAGTCTTTCTGTGTCTCTGTGTCTCTGGGTCTCTGTCTCTCTCTGTGTGTCTCTGTCTGTCTCTGTATGTGTGTCTCTGTCTGTCTCTGTATCTCTGTCTCTGTCTCTCTCTATTTCTGTCTCTCTGTCTCTGTCTCTGTGTCTGTGTCTATCTCTGTCTCTCTGTCTCTGTCTTTCTGTGTCTCCATGTCTGTCTCTGTTTCTGTCTGTCTGTCTCTGTCTGTCTGTCTTTCCGTGTCTCTGTGTCTGTCTGTCTGTTTCTGTCTCTCTGTCTCTCTGTCTTTGTCTCTGTCTGTCTCTCTATGTCTCTGTGTCTGTCTCTGTCTCTGTGTGTCTGTCTCTCTGTCTCTGTCTGTCTCTCTGTGTCTCTGTCTCTGTCTATGTCTGCCTCTTTTTCTGTCTCTTTCTGTCTCTCTTTGTGTCTCTGTCTGTCTCTGTCTCTGTCTTTCTCTGACTCTGTCTTTCTGTCTCTGTCTCCATCTCTCTGTCTCCATCTCTCTGTCTCTGTCTCTCTGTCTCTGTCTCTGTGTCTGTCTGTACTTCCTCATGCCCGCATGCTCTAACAGGGTCACTGACACCAGCCTGGTGGTTTTCAGCCCCTGCCCCTTTGCTGGGGGCAGCTCAAAGGGAGGCTATGAGGGTGTCTGGGGGTGCTTGGCAGGGCTCCCCGGACAGCAAAGCCGAAGCCACGCCCAGGCCAGGGGTCTGGGGGCCACCCAGCTGCTCTCCCCTTCCCAGATGCTTCCCATGCTTTGGCTCACCTGGTCCTCACTGTCCCTGGAGGACAGACCCACTCAGCCCATTTTACAAATGAGGAAGGTGAGACACTCAGAAGGAAAGCAGCCTGCCCGAGGTCACCCCTTCAGGGGAGGGGCCAGCCAGTGAATCAGGACCATCCAGATGCAGGAGTTACGTGGAGCTGTGCACACAGGGGTGCGTTTGTGGTTGAGGCTTGGGGGCCCAAAACGCGGCTCTCTCCTTCGCGTCCCTGCTCTGCTGGGCCGAGTGTCCCTCGGCCTGGAGTCACGCCGTGCCCCAGAGCAGAAGCCCACGGATGCTGCCCTTTACTGCCCCTAGTGCACGCACAGCCTCTTTCTCTAGGTGGGTGCTGCGCCTTGCTGTTTACAAAACACTCCTGGGAGCCCCCAACCCCCCTTGGAGACCATGAGTCTTTCATCAGTGAGGGGAGGAAGCCAGAGAGGTCACGATGGCCCAGGCGGCCTCATGCCAGGACTCCCACCCGGTTGTCCTGGCTCCCAGCCCAGGGCTCTGTTGGCTCCGGGAAGGCAGCCGGGGAGGCCTCATCATTACCAAATGGCCAAAGCCCGTGGCGCTGACCGCCCAGTGGTGGCCCGGTGAGGTGGGTGCTGGTAATGGGCAGGACCCTTCCACATCCCCTAACCTCGCCGGGCCTGCCCTCCCTGGCCCCCAATCTCTGCATATCGGGCTCCTCCCAGTCCCTAGAGGCCCAGCTCAAAGGCTGCCTCCTCCATGCTGCCCTACCGCTCCGTCCCTTCCCTCCCTGAGTCCTGTGGTAGGCTCATGGGCCAGTCCCAGGGCCTAAGCTAGACTTTCTGACCAGCAGTGTGAGTGTGCCTGGTCCCTCTCCAACTGCCCACACGCTGAGCGTGAGCAGGGCCTCCCCACTGACCTGGGCAGTGTGACCCAGACAGTGGCCGGAACTGGCCAGCTGCCTCTGCCCCTTGCCACTAGGCCAGTGGGTCCCAAACCCAAGCCCATCAGCATCCCCTGGAGGGCTTGCCAGGACAGATGGCGGGGCCTACCCCAGAGCTTCTGATTCAGAAGCCCAGTGGCCTGAGAATCTGCATTTCTGACAAGCCCTCCGGGGATGCCCTCGAGGCCAATCTGGGGCCACACTTTGCGAACTGCTGCCCTGAGCCACAGTTTTCTGCCCTGTACGATGGGAATAAATGAGATGGAGTGAGACAGTTGTCTACTTGGGGTTCCCTTAATAACCTCTGCATCCCCAGAGGAGGTCTACTTCTTTCTTCAGTTTGAGGAAGATAAGGGGGCCTGGAGAGCTCCCGTGGTTCCCCAAAAGCTGAGAGCTTTCTCTCGCAGTGGTCATGCCCATCCCCACAGAAGAGGGTGCTGTCTGTGGGGGAAGGGGTGTGGAATTTCATACCCCCCGCCCGAGGCAGCCTCAGCACCCCGGCGCGTGAAGGCCACCTGCCCATTTGCCCAGCCCAGCCCACCCGGGACTCCCCTGCGGCAGCCCCGGGTGGGCAGGCGGGGAGTTGTGTGGGCTGCAGCCTAATAACCTCTCAGCAGACACAGAGCTTTCAACGAGCTAGAGGAGCTCCTGCAAAGCCGCTGCCTTTGTGGTTGAAGGAATGTATTCAGCCAGCGAAGCCCCTTTTCAGCGATACAAATTAGATACAGCGATCTCTTTTATGAAGATACTAATTAAGCCTGAGACAGCGGGCTCTAGGTTTTTTCCATTGTTATATTTGTTCAGACTTTCAGTCCTGTTTATCACCATCGGCACGACTCGTAAACACCATCCTGGGTTTGCGGTAGCATTGATGGCTGAATAGGGGCCTCCGCCCCTGAGCAGAGCAGTGGGAGGGTTCCAGGCCAAGGCGGAGCTACCACCGTGAGGTGGGGGTGACCAAGGCAGGCCCTTGGGGACCTTGGGGCCTAGGGTACTAGTTTAGTAGAAACCAAGGAACGGAGGGTCTGCTGTTTTTGACACAAGAGGTACCCAAGAAGTCCTTGCACCTATGCCAGCCACCACCCAGGCCAGCCTGGGCTTAGCAACAGGTCCACCGCGGCCCACCTTGGAACAGAGAGCTAGTGATCCAAGACTGGAGAGGGACCCAAACTTTGAATCCAGGCCTGAGTTCCATTCCTGCCCCTGCAACACTTATCAGCTCGGGCAAGTCACCTTAGGTCTCTGAGCCTCAGTTTCTCCATCTGTAAAGTGGGATCTCAAACTTGCTTGGCTGTGTGAGTTAAATGAGATGGGTCTGTGAAGCATACAGTAGGTGCTCAGTTAAGGCTGATTTCCTAATTGAGTGACTGCTGCATGTCAAGCATGTTCACCAAAGCAGGAGAGCCAGCCCTACCCTCCAGGACCAGCCAGTTGGGTGACACAGAGAGTGTAACCAGGGCTGGGAGGCTGGGGGTAATGGGAACCCAGAGGTGAGGCTCACAGTGGACCACAAAGGCATCCAGGGGAGGGAAGAAGCAGGCAGGACCTGAGAAGAGGCCGGCCAGTCCCCCTGCCTCTTGGCAGAACCCATGGACTGGTGAGGGACCCCTCTGAGCCTGGTGACCTCCTGTCTTCCAGTCTTGTCTGCACATTTCCGGGTCTGTGAACCGTACACAGACCACAAAGGCCGCTACCACTTCGGCTTCCACTGCCCCCGGCTCTCAGACAACAAGACCTTCATCCTCTGCTGTCACCATAACAACACGGTCTTCAAATACTGCTGCAACGAGACGGAGTTCCAGGCGGTGATGCAGGCGAACCTCACGGCCAGCTCTGAGGGTTACATGCACAAGTGAGTGCCACTCTGGGGGTGCAACCCCACTGCCTCGGGCCCCAGGCAAGGCAACCTGCCTCCCCAAATCCCGTCCCCTGGGGAGGCAGTTGGGTAACTACTATAAGGTTGGGTGGGCCTGGAAGGAGTCTGGGAGAGTCTTTGGATGACCAGGGTTTTTGGCCCATTGTGCCTTCTAAGCTTCAACCTTCTCAGCTGAGAAATGGACACAGAGGCCGGGCGCGGTGGCTCACACCTGTAATCCTAGCACTTTGGGAGAACGAGGTGGGTGGATCACCTGAGGTCAGGAGTTCGAGACCAGCCTAGCCAACATGGTGAAACCCCATCTCTACTAAAAATACAAAAATTAGTAGGGCGTGGTGGCAGGTGCCTGTAATCCCAGCTACTCAGGAGGCTGAGGCAGGAGAATCACTTGAACCCAGGAGGCAGAGGTTGCAGTGAGCAGAGATGGTGCCATTGCACTCCAGCCTGGGTGACAAGAGTGAAACTCTGTCTCAAAAAAGAAAAGAAAAGAAAAGAAAGAGGTAGAGAAGGAGGGAGGGAGGAAGGGAGGGAGGAAGGAAGGGACATAGAATACTCACTTTGCAGGGTTACCATAGAAGCTAAGTGAGGTTAAGGATGTGGAAAGCTTTCAGGCATAGAAGGCACCTGGGCCCATAATCCACCGGGTTCCTTCATTCATTCTTCATTCATTTAACAAATACTGATTGACACCATTGACCCAGAGATTAATCCCATGCAGTTCTTTTCCTTAAGGTGATTAAAATACACTGGGATCAGGGGCCTGATGGAGGGGACCGCAGGTGTGGAGAAAGAGAGAGTTTGCTGATAGAAAAGCAATGAGAACATGCTAAGTAGAGTCATGGAGTTTCAAAACACAGCATGCATTTCTCTATTATGAGGGAAGCTGGCCATCTTTTCACATGCCTGAGAGACATTTGTATTTCTTTTACCATGAGCTAGCTGTTTATGTCTTCTGTCATTTTTCTATTGAATTTTTTGTTTTTTTCTTATTTATTTATGGGTGCTTTTCATATATGAAGGAAATATGATGAGCTGCAAACATCTTCCCATCTTCTCATTGTTGAATGTTTCCATACAAATGTTTCCTCGGTGTGACTTTGACTTTATACTGCTTTTTCCTCATGCTTAAATTTTGTTATGTAATCACATTTATCTTTTTTTTTTTCTTTTATGGCTTCTGGCTTTTGCATCATACTAAGAAAGGCATTTCCTGCTCTGAGGTCATTAAAAATACCACGTTTTCTCCTAATTATTTTACGTTTTAATATTTTGTCTTTAAGTAGTTGAGCTCTCTGGAATTTACTTTGATGAAAGTTTTAAAGTTGGAATTAAACTTTATTATTCTTTTTTCAAAATGGGTAGCTGGTTATTCCAACACCATTTATTAAATTGGCCATCTCTGTTCCCCCAATTTGAAATGCAAACTTACCAAATACCTTAATATACTAAATCTGAGTATTGAGGTAGAGTGTGATATGCAGTTGGCTTCGGTTGCTCTGGTTATACACTAGTGCCTCACTGTGTTAACCACTGTGACTTTTAATATGTTTTAATGCCTTAGTGGGCTCCTCCTGGCTCTTTTGTCATACAAACTTTAGAATTAGCTGTGTAGTACCCCTACTTCCCCCCGCAAAAAATCCAGTTAGTATTTTTTACAGAGATTGTATTGAATTCACAGGTTAATCCAAGGATTGACTTTTTATGATGTTGAACATTTCCATACAAATGTCTTTCCATTTGTTCAGATTTTCTTTCATAGCATTTTAGAGTTTTCTTCATATAGATATTAGACATATATTTTGCATTTATTTCTAGTTATTTCTTTTTATGTTGCTGTTGGGTCTTTCCTTCCACGATATCCTCTGAGTATTGTTAAAAGTAATGATTTTGAGATATGAATGTTGATAAAAGCAATGATTTTGAGATATGAATGTTGATAAAAGCAATGATTTTGAGATAGGGATTTTGCATTCAGCCACCTTACTGAAATTTCTCATTTTTTTTCAGTTGATTCTCTTAGGTTTCCAATTATTCCACTTGTAAACAATGATAATTTTATTGCCCTACCTTGCCATTTTTGTGCCTCACTTCTTTTTCTTGTCCAATTGTGTTGGCTAGTGCTTCTAAAACAGTCTTTAGAATTGTCAGGCTTCTTCTTCTGATTTTAATGTGATGCTTCAAATTATTTTCCCAATAAGCATGAGGCTGAGTTTTGGGGCAGATGTATTTTTTCATGATAAGGAAAAATCTTTTTGAAAGGGGCGTTTGTTGAAGGGAGGCAGTGGGTTGCGAGTGTGAGCCTCAATCTCTGTCTGATGTTGGGGCTGAAGGGCTTTGCCACCATGCTGCATTCACTCAGGGGGAAGCCGCCTGTTCCAAGTCTCCCCACCTCCCACCTAGGCCAGCTCCCCAGCCTTCCTTCCTCAAATGCACGGGTGCTTCCCCTGAATCTCTCGCCATCTGCTCAGCCCTTAGAATAATTCTGTGTGTGAAGTCACTCAGTAAGCCCTGTCCATCATATCAGGGCTGCAGTCAGTTCTGGGATTTGACCCAAGCCTTGTATAAGACAAGGAATGAATTCCCTGAGAGACGAGGGTAGTGCCAGGACTCGGGTGAGGACCCTGTCATGCTGCAAGTTCTGGCCGAACGCCAGACAAGGCTTGGCAAAACAACCAGACTTCTCCAAGGTCTGGTGACTGGTGTCTGGGATCCTCATTTTGAAGCCCACAAGTTTCTATAATCTGCATATTTGCACAGGATTTCACACGGAACACTCCACTCCAGCAGCACAGGGGGTCCTGGCGGCTGCTGATGAAGAGTTTGGGCTGCAAAATAAAGGCCTTCCCCTGGGGAGAATGGGAGTATTGAGGATCAGAATTTTAACTTACATTTTTAATCTTTAGCCCTCGAAAGTGTTTATGGAGCACATAATATAGCTGAGTCTCTGCACTCAACCTCATCATGCCACTGCAGCTACCTGGCAGCCCATCCTCAGCCCATTTTACAGATGAGGAAGGGGAGGCACAGAGCAGTTGAGTCATTTGCCTGATGAAGGCAGCGGTTAGTGGTGGAGCCAGCAGCCAACCCAGATGGTCTGGAATCACTTTAGTCATTCTGGAGCTTCTACCAACAGAGGCAGATCCTACTGAGGAGAGGCCCCCTGAATGGGGATCCCACCCCAGCACCACTGACATTTGGGGCCAGGTCATCCTCCATGGTGGGGCACACTCTGTGCATTGTGGGATGTTTAGAAGCATCCCGATGGCCTCCACTGACCCGGTGCACCTCCTCCCCGGTGACAACCAGCAATGGCTCCTGACAGTGCCAAATGCGGGGGCACAGAATCATCTCCAGTTAAGCTGCTGCCCTAGGGAGATCCCATCCCTTGTCATTCTCCAGCGATCTTCTCGCCACCTTCCCTCTCCATAGCTGTGAGTATGGAGCCCACACAGAGGAGGACGCAGCTCCTTCTCCTCCCCCAGGCTTCTCCTGTCATAGGTGCTCCTGCGGAGGGAGGTGTGGTGCTTGATTCTCGAGATCTGACAGCGTTTAAGAAGGTGGGCCGGACACGGTGGCTCACGCCTGTAATCCCAGCACTTTGGGAGGCCGAGGCGGGCGGATCACGAGGTCAGGAGATTGAGACCATCCTGGCTAACACAGTGAAACCCCGTCTCTACGAAAAATACAAAAAACAATTAGCCGGGCGAGGTGGCGGGCGCCTGTAGTCCCAGCTACTCGGGAGGCTGAGGCAGGAGAATGGCATGAACCCCGGGGGGCGGAGCCTGCAGTAAGCCGAGATCACGCCACTGCACTCCAGCCTGGGTGACAGCGAGACTCTGCCTCAAAAAAAAAAAAAAAAAAAAAAAAAGAAGTTGGGAGCCCCACAGCCCAGAGGAAAGAGCACTTTTGGGCAGAATTCTCTGCAGCCCAGTGGAAGAGCAAGGGGAACCAGGGAAGAAACAGCTGGTAGAGGCAGGGGGTCCGAGGGTCTGGTCTAGCCTGGGGGCTAGGGTGGATAGACTTTCTTCTGAGGCCATCAAGGGTCCCTGGAGGGCTTTAAATGGCTTGGTGCTGCATAGGCCATGCTTGGGACAAGGCCCCGGAGGACCTAGAGTGTCTGCAGGAGCAGGAGCCATAAGGGTGGCCTAGGCCAGACCTGGACCCCACTGAGGGGAGATCAAGAACTCGGGTCAGGGACCATGGAAGCCTCTTCCCAGCTGCCCAGTTTCAAGGACCTTGGGGAGAGGACCCAAGCTCAGGGAGCTGAAGTAGGGCCTGGTGTCCAGGTGGGGCTGGACCAGTGACAGAGGGTAACTTGAGGATGAGCCTTGGGGAGCAGGACGCAGGGCTGAAGTCCCGGGTCATTGGATGGGTTGGAGAGGGCCTGTGTGTGCAGGGGGATCCAGGTAGAGTCCACCTCTGTGCCTGTCCTGTATTTGGGTCCCTGGCCACACGGTATCACAGGCTCCTCTGGGCAAGACACCTATGGCACATTAATCCTCACCATGGGAGGAAGGAGGGGCTGGGGCCCAGGCTGGGGAAGTCACCTGTCCCAGACCACATGGGTGATAACAACTGGTGTCAGGATCTGGGGAGCTCTGGAGCCCTGGTTCTGCCACCCTTTGGTGCATCTGGAAGGCCAGGACTTGTGTGCCATTGGTGACCACACCAGATCCCACCTAAGAGGCTGGATGTTCCAGTATCCTAGACAGGTTAGCACTCACCAGCAGCCCGTCTAGATGGGCCAGGCCAACGCGACTCCCGGAAGGGGCTTTATGCAGATGCAAGAGCTCCTGGTCCTCCCCCATCGCCCCTCCCCCCCACCCCCGCCCCTCCACAGCCCTCCCTGCTGGTGAAACAGCCAGGAGGCGGGGCTGGTGACAGGGAAAAGGAGAGCGCTTCTGATGACTTATTTATTTGTATTTTTCTGGAGGAACAGAATGGTTTGTTTTGGTTCTGGCTGCCTGGCAGGAAGGCAGAGTGAGAGGAAGCAGCCTCCCCAAGCCCACCACCACGGCGAGATGCCCGCTTCCAGCCACATGCGCCATAGAGAGACTGCGGAGAGAGGGGTGGGGCAGGGGCCCTGACATGGTGAGAAGTGTGCTGCCCTCCTTCCCATGCCAGGGCACTCCAGACACCAGCAATGGTGACTCAGCCTCAGGTCCCTGAGCAATCTGTGGAAGCCTCTGTGTGGGGGTCGTGGTGGGCCAGGGCGTGCGGGGGATGTGGTCAGTTCTCTCTGGGGACAGGGAAAGTCTCTCTGGAGGAGGTGGCTGGGAGTGGCATCTCCCACGATGCATGGGCGTTCCTTCACCAAGCAGATGGGCCACAGGGTGTGGGAGGTGGGGAGGGACTCTAGGAGGGCAGAACAGTGCACCCAAAGGCCTAGCATGTGCAGGCATGGACTGTTGTCCCTCCCTTGGCCATGTGTGAAACCTCTGACCCCCAAAGCTTTGCCCTTCCCCAGGGGAAGGAAGTGAATGAACACTTATGAGGACTTCCTCCAACATGAGGGGCCTGACTCACGTTGACACCCTCCATCTGTTATCTATGAAGGACCTTCCACTAGCCCCGTTCACTAGGGCTGAGGCTCAGAGAGGGTGAAGCCCTGCCTGCAGCCACACAGCACACAGGGGATACAGCAGGGTTTGGGTCAGCCGTATCGGTCATCCTGGGCTTAGTTATGCCGAGGGGAGGAGCACCCTCAGAGGTCCCGGGAGCTTGAGAAGCGAAGGCTTCCTTTTGGCTCATACTCTGGGTCCTTCTTGGGCTCTCTGGTTCTACATCTAAAGCATTCTGTGATGAGGCTGGAGAAGCAGCTCCCATCCCAGGCAGGATAGCCCTGCGGTAGAGGGAGAAGGCAGTGGTGAAGCCACACACGTCATGTCTCTAAGCTTCTGCTCAGAAGTGGTCACAACATTTTTGCTCATGTTTCATTGGCCAAGGCACATCACTTGTCCAAGCCTGTTACCAGTGGGGTGAGGAGAGACAGAGGGATTGACCTATTGGGAACGCCCTCAGCCAGGCGCAGTGGCATTTTGATAGTAACAGACTCTGCTTCACCAGGTATATCCAGGCCCAAAGCCCACACACCGCCACTGCCCTAGACAACCTCGATCCTGCTGTGTGACCTTGGGCAAGGCACTTTGCCTCTCTGGGTCTAGACCTATTAAGCACTCTCTCTGTGCCTTAATCACATGAGCCAGCATTCCAGGGGTCTGTCTCTCTCCAGGCCCTCGTGTTATCTCACAGCCTCACAGTTACACCATGAGGTAGGGGGTCTAGGTATCCCCATTTCACAGACAAGGAAACTGAAGCTCAGTTGCCCAAAATCACAGAGAGAATTTTGCCGAGCTGGGATTTGAATTCACACAGCCTTGACTTCTTGAACCCACACCTTAGTCGCCAGAATCATCCACCTTGTCTCATGGACCCAAGGCCGCTCCTGCCAATGGGCTCCATACTCCCTTTTTTTTTTTTTTTTTTTTTTTTTGAGACTGAGTTTCCCTCTTGTTGCCCAGGCTGGAGTACAATGGCACAATCACAGCTCACCGCAACCTCCGCCTCCCGGGTTAAAGCAATTCCCCTGCCTCAGCCTCCCAAGCAGCTGGGATTATAGGTGCCCGCCACCACGCCCAGCTAATTTTGTGTTTTTAGTAGAGACAGGGTTTCTCCATATTAGTCAGGCTGCTCTCAAACTCCTGACCTCAGGTGATCCACCCTCTTCGGCCTCCCAGAGTGCTGAGATTACAGGTGTGAGCCACTGCGCCCAGCAGGCCATACTCCCATTTTTTAGACGAGGTTGGCAGAGGGGCCATCGGCCATCTTCCAGCTGAGCCGACGTCTCGTTCTGGCCTGCTGGCCTCAGGAACTCTCCTCCTCCACCCTCAAATGTGACTGCCTGGTGGGGTGGTGACGGGGACTTCCATCCCCACACTGGCTGCAGCTGCTCTTCCTGCTGACGGATCTGCTCCTGTGCCCCGGGAAGATGTTCAGTGAGATTCCTCCATCAGAGAAGGTTTTGTTTACTGCTTGGGAAACACCAAAAGAATTTGAATCAGTAAATATCCCAAAATACACTGAAAAAATTGCGATCTGCGGCTTTGGCTGCCTTCACATCTTGCTCCATAAAACAGCCTTTGGTTTTTTATCTTCTGCCATTTACAAAACACACACCCACACAACAAAGACCCCTGCATCTGGATGGAATTAATTTCCAGGTCACATATTTTTCATTACATTTACAAAAGTTTTTTAAAGACCTGAATCTTCCCAGCTGGCTGACCATGGGGAGGGCCAGCCGTGGCAGGCCAGGGAAGTGGTTTCAGCATGGTGCCCATGGCCCGGGCGTCCCTGCCTGCCACCTCCAGGGTGGTCACTTCACAAGGAAGGGTGAGTCAGCAAAGGCAACACCCCCCGCAGGCAGGCCCCTCCTTTCCCTGACAGCGAGGATGAGCTGGGAGGGCCGGGGGTCAGGTCATGTGTCAATTCCAGCAAGCTGGCTGCAGAGGCCGGGAGCCCGGCAGTACACACATACACACACACACACACACACACACACGATGACAATGACACACTGATCTGCAGGATGCCCCTAGGAGGGAGGACAGGGACTCGCCCTCAGTTCCTGGTAGAGGGTGGGCCAGGACAAGCGGGCACACCACGCAGGTGGAGGGGACCCGTCTTTGGACATCTATCCTAGATTGGACCATGGAATTCCCCCAAGACCAGCTCACTTGAAGTCAGAGAGGGACCTGGGTCCAGCTCCCAGCGCTGCCACTCAGCAGCTATGAGGCCTTTTGCAAGTGACTTTGCCTCTCTGGGTCTCATTTCCTCATGTGTGACATGGGAACACTAGCTCCTCCCTCATGGCACCATTGCATGGATTCAGAAGCACAGGGCACTGGCGCATAACAATTGCCAGTGTTTCTATTAGCTGCTGGTGCACAGACATGCAGCCTATAAACTCCAGGGAAGTTAGTATCAAAGTGGCCACTGTCACCAGCCCATCCTCAGCTCTCAATATGTGTTGGTGTCAGTATTCACAGCCTAAGGCTGAATGCTGGGCTCATAAAGACAATTTGAACCCCAACCCTGCCCTCAGGGCCCTCCCAATCTCCAGGGGCAGACAGTCCTACAAAACAACAAAGACAACAGTGTGTTCTGGGAAATCCAGTGGCTTTGAGAATGCAGGGTAGGGGCTGGACTGACACAGGGCATCAAGGAAGGCTTCCTGGAGGAGGTGATATCTGGGCTAAGACACAGTGCCAGGGCCAGCTGGGTATGCAGGAGGTAGGCAGGAGTTCTGGAGAGAGGTGCAGCATGGACAAAGGCCTCCAGGCAAGAAAGCTATTGGGCTGGAGCAGCTTTTCTTTTCTTTTCTTTTCTTTTTTTGAGACGGAGTCTCGCTCTGTCGCCCAGGCTGGGGTGCAGTGGCGCAATCTCAGCTCACTGCAAGCTCCGCCTCCCGCATTCACGCCATTCTCCTGCCTCAGCCTCCTGAGTAGCTGGGATTACAGGCACCCGCCACCACACCCAGCTACTTTTTTTAAA
Source organism: Hylobates moloch (assembly GCF_009828535.3). Taxonomy (NCBI): domain Eukaryota; kingdom Metazoa; phylum Chordata; class Mammalia; order Primates; family Hylobatidae; genus Hylobates; species Hylobates moloch. The sequence continues at coordinate 25,434,934 of NW_026652294.1, read as the reverse complement.
AATTTTTCGTAGAGATGGGGTTTCACCGTGTTAGCCAGGATGGTCTCGATCTCCTGACCTCGTGATCCGCCCGCCTCGGCCTCCCAAAGTGCTGGGATTACAGGCGTGAGCCACGGCGCCCGGCCCCTGGAGCAGCTTTTCTACCTGAGAACCTGGGTGGCTGCAGCCAAGGCAAGTGTGGTGTAGTGGTTTGGAGCGCAACTCTAGAGCTCAGCTGCTGAGTTCAAATACTGGTTCTGCCCCTTAATGGCTGTGAGCTCTCAGGCAAGTCTCTTAATTCCACTGAGCCTCGGTTTTCCATCCGTAAAGCAGGGATGACAATGATGAAAAAACTCTTTCCTCCCGTGGTTGCGTGAGCATTAAGTGGGCTAACGTGGGAAGTAGGTGGGGGAACGAGCATCCGCTGCCACTTCTGGTACTATTATTTCTTGGCCTGGTGGTTCGAGGCCCAGCCTGTGGCCCACCCACACCCCCAGCTGGCATCCTGGACCCCTTCTGTGGACAGCATCTGCACACAGCTGCCCTGCCTCCCCTTTCCCCGTCTCCTCCCTCAGCCCCCGTGGCTGCTGCCATGGGAACCACCGAAGAAAAACCTGGCACTTAGAGCAATTCTGTGGGGGCTGCAGGAGGGAGGGTGCTGGGGAAAGCAGGAGGGCCTGGGGACCAGAGCCAGGCCTGACTCCTCGGTCTGCGGGGACATCTACCCTGGGGACACCTGCCCCAGCATGCTGGATGGGGCCACAGGCCTCTTTTTCCTGGAATTCCTGGAAGGAATTCCATATCCAGATGCCTCCAGGAAAAGCTAGACTCTCTTTAACAGACTCTCTTTAACATAAGGCCGCTGGGGCCTGGCTGTCAGTCATTTACACCTTAGCATGAGCGAGCCCATCAGTCTGATGCAGGCTTCATGGCGGTGGGGGCTGGGAGGTGGGGGCAAGGAGGCAGCAAGGACCCACAGTGACCGGGAGCTGTGGGATTACAGCCACAAAGCCTAAGCACTGGCCTACTGCTGCTCATGGGACATGCTCAGGACATGCAGAGGCCTCCCAGCCAGGGACTCCCAGGCACCCGAGCAGCATCTTCAGGCCAAGAACTTGGCCAAGTGAGAGGAGGGAAGGCATTCTAGGCAGAGAGTGAAAGCAAGCGCCTCTAGCCCTGGGCTCAGCCCTGGTCGGGGCTGGAGGAGTCCAAGGGAAGCAGCCCCCATCTTCCTACAGAGGCCGCTGCTGGCGCCGGGGCTGACCTAAGCCTGGGAAGATCTGGAGCCTGGAAGTTGAGACTGGGAGAGGCCTCATGCTCACCTCCTCCAGGCCCAGAGACAGGCGAGGGTTTTCCCAGGCCACACAGCAAACCAGGCAGAGGAAGAATTAGAACCAGGTCTCAGGCTCCGGGCTGGCCCCTTCCCCCAGCCTCAAACAGGGTCTTAAAGGATCTGCTGCCCCTGAGACCCCCGTCTGGGCGAGAGCGAGGTGAGTCTCTCCCTGGGGATGTGCAGCGGCAGCGTGTGCAGGCCGGACACTGGCTCCGTTCACGCCTTCTCGACACCAGAAGCGCACACCCACCCAAACACATGCCTGCAGCAGGGAGCAGACGGAGGCGGCGCCGGAGCGATTAATAGATTGGTGGCTTCAGGCAGCCACAGTCCCTGGCACACACTGTTAGGGCTCAGCAGCCCCAGCTGCAGTGGCAAGCCCTGGACACCGTCCACCCTGGGCACAGGTCGGGGAGACTTGGACCCTGGCCCTGGGGAAGGGAGTGGGAGACAGATGTGGCTCGGGGTGACAGGGGCTGGGTTTGAGGGGAACTCAGGGCTGTGGGCCAGAAGACAGGCTTGACCCAGCTGTGTAGGAGGGTCAGGGTGTCCGGAAGGCTTCCTGGAGGAAATGATCTTCGACAAAGGGCCGGTGGGAGGTAGGCAGGGGAGGAAGGGGGCAGGGAAAGAAGGCACGGCCTGTGCAAAGGACGGATGCCGGAGCGCAGACCCTCTGTGCAGTGGTGTCAGCTGACACCGGGAGAGCCAGGCTTCATAGTGGGCTTCCAAACCCTCCCGCAACTTTGGCCACCTCTGCCTGAGGAAGGCAGAGCAGCCCTCGGTGGGGAAATGTTGGGCAAATGAATAAGAGAAGTGAGGTCATGGGGCCCGGACACCCCCAGCCATGCACAGCCTGGTCGTGTTGAGTGAAGGGGACCCCTGGGGGAGGCTGAGAGGGGGTCTAGAGGGCAGAACCTGATGCCTCTGCCCTTGGTCCAGCAGGATGGGGGGACCTCCATCCTCGCAGCAGGGGTGAGGCAGTGAGAGCATCCTGGGTGCCAGGAACAACGTAGGCAAAGGTGGGGTGGGGGTTGGTGAGCAGGGGCACCTGCAGGAAGGAGGGAGAGGGCAGATCAAAACAGCACCAGGTAAAGGAAGAGGCTGCCATGTCCTGGGAGCCCCAGATGCCAGTTCAGAATTCCCCCCAAAGTGCCTGACTCTGTGGGACCCGCAGGGATCCCAGCCCAAGGACTCAGGGTCCTGGAGGATGCTCAGGTGGGGACCAGGCCCAGGGCAGTGGATTCCAGGGAAGGAGGCGAACAGGCAGGCAGAGGAGAGGAAGCCAAGGCCCCGCCCTCCAGAGGGGCTCAGTACCCTCCTCCCGGGGACCCCAACATAGGCCCAGGACACATTCTCTAATCAGTCCCACTGATGAAGCCGGCCTGAGCTGGGCTGCTCCGCTCTCCTTGCTCACTCCCTCTCTGTTTGTTCACAGCAATTACACCGCCTTGTTGGGAGTGTGGATCTATGGCTTTTTCGTGTTGATGCTGCTGGTTCTGGACCTTTTGTATTACTCGGCAATGAACTACGACATCTGCAAGGTCTACCTGGCACGGTGGGGCATCCAAGGACGATGGATGAAACAGGACCCCCGGCGGTGGGGGAACCCCGCTCGGGCCCCTCGGCCGGGTCAGCGGGCCCCACAGCCGCAGCCTCCCCCAGGCCCGCTGCCACAAGCCCCGCAGGCCGTGCACACGCTGCGGGGAGATACTCACAGCCCACCGCTGATGACCTTCCAGAGTTCGTCTGCCTGGTGAGTGGCTACAATTGAGACCCAGGCTGATTTGGGTCATTGTCTTTGGAGAGCTTGGGGAATACGCCATCTTTCTCGCTATAGTGTTTGGCTCATTGGTTACCTGATTGTTTGCTTATCTTGTTGTTTGCCAAGAAAAATTTCAAACTGTCATGGGTAGCCTACAACACATGCCTGGACAGGAAAGTCAAAATGAGAGGTGGAAACAGAGCTTAGAGGCAAAGCTGGCAAGCTCATTGCGCTTAGAGCCCAGTGTGAGAGATGTAACCACTAAACATTAGGTGGAGTTTTGGGTTTCCCGGCTGCCAAGGCAAAGGGGAAAACCCGATGGCTTTCTGAGTTGTAAATGTGGCCAAAGGAAGCAAATCAGTCTGTCCAGCCAGATTTTTCAGCATGAGGTTACAAAATACAAATGTTACTTGGTTCCTTATATGCACATGCCCTGTGTGGCATGAGGGGTACTAGTTCTGACTCAGGCAGGCTGTTCATGAAGGATGGAAGGAAGGAAGGAAGGAAGGAAGGAAGGAAGGAAGGAAGGAAGGAAGGAAGGAAAGAAGGAAGGCAGGCAGGCAGGCAGGCAGGCAGGCAGAGAGGTGGCATCTCAAGGGTTGGTCTTGTGGGGTGGCTGCCCCACGGTTATGTTCAGATCTGAGCTTGTCTACTGCAATTCCCATTTCCGCCCAGTTCCAGTATGGTGGGGATGGGCCTGACCTAACCCCAGGTGGCCCTAGGTAGTGCAGCATCTAGAGTTGAAAGGGGAGAGGCAGGGTCTGTGCATTTGGAGCAGGAACTCCCTGGGAGGCTGGCTAGCACCAAGGACAGGAGCCAGACTGAGGGTCGATTCCCAGGTCAAGGGCTAGAGTGAGAGGTTCAGATGCTCTATGGGGGCTGAACTGCAGCCATGGGCACACAGGGCTCAGGGCACATCATCCAGGGACATCATGATACCAAGCCCAGGCTGCAAGATCCATCCCAGAGCCCCCCCGCTGGAGGAGTGCAGGAGTTTGCCACACAGTGACCCCTGGGTTCACATCCAGGGGCTTTGCAGGTAACCTAACCTGGGTCTGAGTCCCTGCTCTGCCATTTACCTGCCCCTTGACTCCGGGCATGAGATTTCACCCCTCTTAACCTTCCGATCCTCGTGAAGGAGGAGCGGGTAAGACTGCCCCCTCCCAAGGGTTAAGTGTGCACCTACCTGGCACATAGTAGGTCCTCAGTTAACCCTTGCTGCCTCCTCTTTGGAGGCAGCAACGAAACGAGTTAGTGATCGTTCACATAGCTAGCAGGTAGTGACCTTTCCAGTTATTATTAAATAATTAATAAGATATGCATAAATCAGCTTGTGCTTATCGATCGAATAATGACGCCATCCATCACACAGGAGACAAAGATACAGCCCTGTGTGGCTCGCTTTGACAAATGCTGGCAGAGTGGGTCCTTGTGCAGGGGCTTGTGCCAGGCTCTGGGGGATGTGGAGGTGATGGGTAGAGAAGAAGCCAGCCTCTACCCTTGAGCAGTGGGGACTCCAGAGAGCTACAGACAATAAAACGTCTGTTGGCAGGACCCAATAGTGGGGGGTTCTGAAGTGTGGATCCCTTGCAACAGACACACCTAGAGGGTTTGTTAAACTAAAGACCCAGAGCCTACTGACCAGGCATCTCTGAGGGTGATGCTCATAGGCACTACAGCTCGGGAGGCACTGGGAAATGTCTATAAGAGCAAGCTTTTTGATAGCTGAGAATCTTCCCTTTAAAACGGTGGTCCTCCCCCACTCCCGCACCTTTTGCATGCACATGCATTTGGAATAAATAGCTCACACCTCCCCAAACACTTGCCAAGAGGATGGAGGATGTCATGAGCAACCTGCACTCAGCACCTGGGGGCTGTTTTCCTGCCCCGGCCTCAAGATCTTCCATTTCCTACGTTACTGTGCTTGCTGCTAACAGCTCCCCCATCTCATCCTGCCCAGAACGTTTTTGCCTGTCTCAGCAGCAGTTCCCACCCTACCCCTGTTCCATATTGTTTTTCCCCAGCAAGCACACATTGTGCGCCTGCTGTGTGCCAGGCACTGTGCTATGCCATCAGGATGCAGAGAGCTTGCCAAGCCTGCAGGGATTGTGCATGGAGCCTGAGTGGGTGGCTGAGCCCCAGGTCCAGGTGGGACACGTTTCCTTTTGGAGCTCAGAGGCTCCTCGTCTTTCCTGACTGTGCTGAGTGCAGGCTCAGGCAGGTGTTCCCATCCCATGTGAGTGTGAAAAAAGGTTGTCAGAACCCACAAGGGTGTGGTGCAGGATAAGGGAATAGCCATTCCCTGGCTGGATTCACGGGCACCGTTCCACTCCCGCTGTGCTCTTTGATATGTAGCGTGACTCTGGGTGAGGAGCTTCCTTTTTGGGTTTCAGTTTTGCCAATTGAGGAACCAAAGTGAGGGGATTTGATTTGGAGATTAGGGAGGAGCCTCCTTTTCTGCCACTCCAAGGTCCTCCCGGCTGTGTGACCCAGGACATCTCCAGCATCATAGCTCTGACTGGAACCCTACTAGGTCTCTGGCCCCGGGTGGCCCAGCCTCCATGTGGTGTCCCAGTCAATGAAACACCACTTGGCACCCAAACAGGCATTACAAGCACCCTCTGCGGCCCTCCGCAGTCACACTGGAGAATGTCCAGGCAAGGACTGTGGGCCAGGGAGGTTCTTGAATGCTCATCAGCCCCTGGAAAGGCTTCTCTTCCCCTCACAGCCCTCTCAGGAGCCTCCTGCTGAGTGCCGCTGCTCCCCAAAATCTCTCTTCACTTCTGCTTTCACCTTCAGAAGTCTCCTGTGAGCCCAGCCTCTGTGGCTTCTCTCTCTTTCTCCCCTGCCCACCCCAGCTCTTTCTCCTGCAAATGAATCCAGCTTCCCCAGCTCCTCGGGGCTCCCCGTGCAGGGGCAGCAGGAGGAAGACAGCTGCAGACACACCCTCATCACCTGAGCCCCTGGAGTCTCCTAATGAGGCTCAGCCACTTCTGGGGAGGCTTAGTGGGACCCAAGCAGTGGGTCAAGGACCACCGCAGGGGGGACAGAGGCAGGAGGCCAAGGCACTGCCAGGACAGGGCAGTCAGGTGATGCCAGGGGAGGTGGAGGCAAGCGGCAGCTGTGCTGGGGGCCAGGACTGCCTCAGCGCCCAGGAGTTCCCTGGCCCTGGCTCCCACCCTGGCTGCTGCAGTGGGAGGGCCTGTGGTGGGCGGGGAGCAGATCCCACAGCTGGGGCAGAGAAGTAAGCTCGGCGACTGCTGGGCCCAGCCTCAAGGCCCTCGGCTCCCCAGTGGAGGCCAGCACAGCCTCCCCTCTCAGAAACCCCTTGGGTTTGGTGGGTGAGGGGCCCAAGGCAGCCCCCAGGCCACCGCTGAACAGCAGTATTGAAGGCCGTGGCGGCAGTGGCTCAGCCCCACACAGCCCCCACCTGTTGGTCCCCACAGACACGCACTCCATCAATCACAAGAAATGTGATTTTCCTGCCAGCTGGCCGGGCAAAATCCAAGTGCTGCCAAATCACATGGCCAGGCAGGTGGGGCGTTGTGCCATCCCCCGCCCGTGGGATTTATAACTGAGTTAGGAGCCAGCAGGGGGGTCGGGAGGGGTGCAATGGTCACAATGCTCAGCTGCCTTCATTTCATTTCATGGAGAAGCGGGGCTTTCCCTCCACTTAGTAGATACTGAACTCAGACTGCGAAGTTTCTTGCTCAGATTCTCTGGACTCTGTCTTCTCTGGTGACCCCAAGGCTCCGCCCGTCATTTCCTCCTGAAAATAGTCAGGACAACCCCTGAGGGCCCAGAGCCCAGCGTGACCCAGCAGGCACCCCAGGGACGCAGCACCTGCGACAAGGCGCCTTCGTCACCTAACAGTGTCTCCTTCGCACCGTGGAGGTGCGAGGTTTTCCTCCCAGGCGTAGAGAGCCTCTCCAAGCACCTTGGCCCTCCTTGCACAGTTGCACACTCAGTTCACAGTGCGGCAGGAGGCAGCACTACCCCCTACACACACACACACACACACACACACACACACACACACACACACACTCACACACACACACTCCCACCTATATTCAGCCCGGCCAGGCCTTCCCACCAATCTCCGACCTGACCTCACTATCTGGACTTCCATCCTCCTGCCGGACTCCCTACCCTTGTCAGTTGTGCAATGGTGCGCAGCTCCCCCCACCAGAACCTCAGCCCGACAGCACATAGTAGCTGCTCAGCAAATCCCATGCAAGGGATCCAGCAGGAGCATCAGCACTGGGGGTCTGGGACAGGGTCTGGGCTGTGCCCTCTCTTCCCTCAGGCGGCAGGCCCTGGTCCCCTCACCCTGACAGCCCAGGTCTCACTTCTGCACAGCCAGGGCCCACCTCAGCCTGAAGGAGCAAGCAGTGGAGGGGGCACCAAGGGGAGCTGCTGTGCCCCCGGGGTTAAGCCGGGCCCGAGGACGTCGCCCCATTCCTGCCACGTGCTGTGCTGTCATCATCACTGCGGCTGTGGCCTGGGTCCTGGGAGGTGCCGCTGTCATGGTTGTGATGGTCATTATTGTTGCTGTCTCAAATCCAGGGCACAGGCAGCGGCTCCCAGTCAGACACACCCACCTGGCCCCGCCAGCGCCGCACAACCTGCCCGCCCCGAGCCTCCCCTGCCTGAGTCTCAGTGTCCCCATCTGTAAATTGGGCAAGCCTGGCCTCGCAGTGCAGTTGTGAGGACCTGATGAAGGGCTGACACCCTCCTGGGACCCCCAGCTCCACTCCCCATTGTCCCCACCTCCCTCCCTCCCCCATGCATCCACATTCCCATCTCTGAGAGAGGCCCTCGGCTGCCTCCTAGCCTGCTGCCTAGCCCTTGGTGGCCTGACTCCGCCTCCCCACCTGAGCGGCCCCTCCTGAAGCCTCAGGCTGCTGTTCAACACGCTGTAAGACCCGCAGGGCCCAGCAGAGAGTGCTGGGAACCACGGTTAGTGCTTGACTTTAGACACTGCCCCCCTTGGTATTTCCAGGGACTCTTGTAACTCCCACCCTGGTGACTGGGCTCAGCAGGATGCCTCATCGCCTTGTACGGATGAGTGAACTTGGGCCCAGGGAGGGTCAGTGACTTGCCCAAGGCCACACAGTAGATCCATGGGTTTGAGCCAGGGTCTCCCCAGCCCATGTCAGATCCTGAGCTGACTGCCACCTGGCCTCTGCCTATCTCAGAGCCTCCCCCCACCTCACTGCCCATGCCTCCAACCCAGCCTTGACCCCTCAAATCCCTCGCAGATTCACACCTCCTTGCTTTTGACTCGGTTCTCTTCCCAATGTGCTCTGTCCCACATCTCCCTGGGAAACTCCTATTCATCCTTCAAAACCTGCCCTGAGGTCTTGGGGCCTGGGTGGGGATGGGGGCTGGGGAGTGGCTGGAAGAGAGGAGGCTGCCCAGCCCCAGCCCTCCCAGCCCCCAAGCCCTCCCAGGCTGTCAGAGTTCAGGGAAAAATTCCCGACTTGGCTCAAGGGGATCATGTGTACATCTCGGATCTTAAGGGGCATCCAAATCCCCTGGGTCTTGTTGGGTTTGCAAATTCTGATGCCTGATGATGGGGTAGGCCTAGGACTCCGCATTTATAGCAAGTTCCTGGGAGACGCTGATGCTGCCTGTGGGGCATGCAGGGACAGGGCAGAGTGGCCATTAGAGCCTGAGCACCTCTACAGCGTTGGCTCCGTCACCCTGGGCCCTGGGGACCTCAGGCCACCTCGAGAGACAGGAGCCCAGCAGGGGCGGGGTGATGTCCAGAGTTCCTCTCTGTCCATTGGCAGAGGAACTGCCTACCAGCAAAGCCCCAGTACCGCCGTTTCTCACCTTACTCTCCCTGCGCCTAAAACTCCTCGAGCTCTTTGCAAAACTCATTCGTCCTCCCCTGTGAGGTCCCAGAGTTCACCCAACCCCAGAACCTTCTCCTGCTGAAACCCAAGCATCGTGTTCTTCCCGGCTCTGCAGCCAGAGTCCTTGGTGTGTGGTTTCTGCAGGGAGGGTGCCAGCCAACACCAAGAATTTCCAGAAAATGAGGAGACCAAAAAGGGAGATGACCAAATATCTTCTTTCCTTGGCGTAACATCGAATACCAAGGAGGCTTCTGTGATTGGAATTCAGAAGACAGTTGATGTCCTGAGTGGGGATGGAGTTGCAGCTCCTTGGGGGTTCCAGCTGGACCAGGAAACTGGGCTGTCCCCTCCAGTTCCTGTCTTTTCCCAGCTGGGGCTTGAGAAGGCACGTGTTCCCTCCTTTGCTGGCTCTCTGGGCTGCTTTCCGTTTGTTCGGACAGCTTGGCTAAAACCCCGGAGGCTGTCCATTCATCAGTGTCACTCCGCGGTGGTGGATACCATGGGCGGCAGGCGGGGGGTGACAGAAAGGCTCAGAACCAGTGACTCCACCTGCTGTGTGTCCTCGGACGAGTTGCTGGCCCTCCCTGAGTCTCAGTGCCTGCCCTGGACAGTGATGGTGATGAGAGGTCCCGAGGGTACACAGTGGGACTGCAGGGAATCTCCTCCTCCTACCCACACCCTGGTGCCCAACTGTGCAGACTCCCCAGAGTGCAGGCTACAGTCCCAGCCTCTAGGAACCCTCCTTAAGCTGAGGCCTGTGCTGCTCCTCCCGCCGTGTCCTGGATGTGGTTGACTGTGGCCCAGCTAGGATCCACATCACCACAACCCACGGAGGCCCCTGAGGTGCACCAGGACCCCTGTGGCAGCTGCAGAGTGTCTCCTCACCCCTTCTCCTGGGGAACACAACTCCTTGACCCCTCTCTGTAACCCCAAAGGTTCAGGGGGCATTAAGATGCGTGGAGAGACCCGGTTGCCGTGAACCAGCGCACAGGCCGCCCCGGGGGCTGCGGTCCTGTTGCTATTCTTTATTTCCCTGCCTTAATACCTACCTCCTCCTCCTCAGCACTCCCCCAAGGGACGGTCGCAGTTTCCTCTGTTTTTCTGCTTCATTTTCCACCATAAAGGTGCCCCTGCTTGCTGGAGGACTGTGTTAGTCAGGGTTCCCTAGAGGGCCAGAACTAATAGGAGCTATATAAAGGGGAGTTTATTAAGTAGTAGTAACCCACACGATCACAAAGTCCCACAATAGGCTGTCTGCAGGCTGAGGAGCAAGGAAGCCAGTCTGAGTCCTAAAGCTGAAGAACTTGGTTGGAGTCCGATGTTCCAGGACAGAAAGCATCCAGCACAGGAGAAAGATGGAGGCTGGGAGGCGAGGCCAGTCTCACCTTTTTACATTTTTCTGCCTGCTTTATATTCCGGCCACGCTGGCAGCTGATTAGATGGTGCCCACCCAGATGAAGGTGGGTCTGCCCTCCCCAGCCCACTGACTCAAATGTGAACCCCATTTGGCAACACCCTCCCAGACACACCCAGGATCAATACTTTGCATCCTTCAATCCAATCAAGTTGACACTCAGCATTAACCATCACAAGGACACTGCCAGTGTGGGAACCAAGTGACCTCACCACCACCCGCAGGGCTCTGTGTCCCTCCAGCCTGGCCAGTCATCAGGGCAGTGTTGTCATCCCACACATAAAATTGTGTGTCTTGGGTTTTTAATTCCACATTATGTCCCGTCGAGCCTCCCGTGTGATGGAAAGTGTTCATAACCACCCCGCAATGGCTGTGCTAATTGTCCAAGGAGCAGGCGGTGGCCCATAACTCAGTGACCCACTTCCACCTCAGGCCATGGGGGTTCCTAATTTTCTACCCTGAAATGGTTCTCTTTTAGCCTCTGTGAGCACGCCTCTGTCTCACGCCCAGGGTCCTTCAGCCTCCAGGGAGAGAGGGTTTCCAGCTCTCCAGCACTGCCTGGAACCTGCCACAGGGATCCCCTCCACATCCCTGCCTAGGAGGTGCGGCCCAACGATCCAGCACTCACTCACCCTCCAGGAAGCTGGCCTCTGAATAGCCCCACCTGCCATGAAGCTTTTTTGTTTTGTTTGGAGGCAGAATAGTTGAGTTAGGAGCAAAGGCTCTTGGAGGCAAACAGAACTGGGTTCAAATTCCAGCTCCCCTATTTTGAGGTACCCGGAGGGCCTCCAGCAGGCAGCTTACTGAGCCTCACCAGGAGAGTGGGTGACAGGACTGGCCTCTCAGGTGCTGTCTGCTTAAATGAGAGGAAACGCGGAAAGGCCCTGGCACGGAGCAGCTGCTCTGCAAATGCTCGGATCCCTCTCCCGCCATCACGTCCGTGAGCCTTCCCCACTGTTCACGGCTCTGTCCAAGACAGTGCTCAGCTGTCCCAGGATTCACAGTCCACCGGACTAAGCACTGGTCAGCCAGGGGAGGAGCACCTAACATAAAGAAAGGGTTTCAGTGGATGAATAGGAGTTCGCCAAAGTGGGGAAAGGGATCCTGGCAGAGAGAGCAGCTTAGGCAGAGCCTTGGAGGAGGGAGGGACTGAGGGGAACCGGGGAGCCCCAGGTTCTCTGCACCGCAGGGTCCTGGCTCCTGGCCCTTCATGGCTGCCCTTCTTGCTCCTCTTTGCAGCTCGATCCTCATCTCCCTGATCTTAGACACAAGGGCTCCTCCCTTTAACTTCTCTCTCATCTCTGCCTATCCCCTGGGGACCCCACCCGGACCCACAGTTCCAATCTTGTCCACCTCCCGGTCTTTCTCCCTGGTCTCTCTCCGCTGAATCCAGATCTGCTGGTCATTGCAGAGCCTAGTCTTCAAGGGCAGCTCTTGGATGTCCCATAGACGTGGGGGACCGGCACATCCACGTCCCCGCTGCCTCCCACCATCTCCTTGGCTCCTCCCTTTCTTTCCCGCTTCACATGTTCCATCAGCAATACCTTGAAAATGAAGCCAGAATCCGCCCCACACCCACCCCTCCACTGAGATCAGCCCTCCTTGTCCATCTTTTCTGGCCAGCATGGAGGCAGCCGCCTCCGCTTATCTCCCTGACACCAGCCTTTGTCCCCGACAGCAGCAGGGTGGTCTTTTAAAAACATTAAGTAAAGACACGCCCATGGCCTCCTTCACACTTAGGAATCAAAATGCTTTCCTTGGCCAATAATATGATCTGACTCCACCCCACCCCACTGTCCCTCTGTCCTCATCTCACCACACTGGCACTTGCTGCAGCCACACCAGTCCCGCTGCTGTTCCCTCCACCCAGACCTCTCCCCTCCTGGGTCCCAGCAGGGCTCACTCCTCCCTTCCACAGCCCCTGCTCAGAGTCACCCGATCAGAGGGGCCTTCCCTGGCCAAGGTTTACAAAATAGAAGCAGCCACCTCCCCCCATCACTCTGTCCCTTTGTCCTCCTTCAGCTGCCTCATGTGCATCGCTGCCTGACATCACGTTTGCTTTGTGGCTTTGTGCCTGTCTCCTCCACTGGATGGAAACCCCAGAAGAGTTGGGATTGGTGTTTCTTGTGCTCAGCTGTGACGCCAGCACATAGAACAGGGCCTGACACATAGTAGGTGCTCAATACATCCGTGTGGCATGAATGAATCTTCCTGCCCCGTGCCTTGCACATAAAAGGCACCTGGACAGTGTCCAATCAATGAACTGCATTATTACTGTTAGTAACAGTAGCTCTCATTTATTGAGGACTTACTGAGCTACGCAGCTGCAGCAAATTGTGCCATTTAGCCTCCCCAGCTGCACTGAAGCTTGGCCATCCCGAGCCTCGTTTTATGAAGGAGACACCAAGGCTCGGAGAGAGATTCCTGGGAACTGCGCGGCAGCTGAGCCAGAATTGGAACCCAGGTCTGGTGGACTCCAAAGCCCACATCCTTGTACTGGGAAGAGCAACGTCTCTGCCTTTACTTTGCTCCCTGTGAGAGCTAACGCTGAGATAATGCCACCCCGTGCTGGCTGCATAGCTGCCTTATGGTTGTGGATTCTCTGTGCAAGGTAGGTCTCACCCATCCCCCAGGCAGGACCTCAGGGGTCCCCCCAAAGCACCTGAGATCTCTCTGGCCCACAGGTGTCAGTGAAACAAGTCGTCTCGGGTCTGGGCCCAGGCGCGTCCCGAAACTCAGCCTGGCTTCTGATCCGCCATCGGTCCCTGCGTGGGCTGCCAGGCAGGGGTTTAAATGAGGTGATGGTGCCAGCTTGGTGTGTGCTCGGTTGGGGTGCGTGGTTGGTTTTGTTTGCTTTCGGGGTTTGTCTTTTCCCCTGCACCATTTGTGAAGGTCTTTCCCAGCCCTGGAAATCCTTCCGGAGGCGGCAGGTGTACTCATCTCTTCCACCTGGCAGCTCCCCACCTCCCTCTGCAAACCACTCCCCACCAGAGGAGGGCCCGGCAGAACAGAAGGTAAAAACGCAACACCCACGCTTAGTTTTAATACAAGTTTACTTCAAAAACCTCCTAGTTGTACTCTAGCAACCCCGCAGAGGGGTGAACTGCATAGTCTTCGAATCAGAGCTGAGTTCAGTTCCTGTCTACGGGCCAATGGGCGACTGCAGGTAAGCCGGTAGCTCCCCTGAGCCTCAGTGTTCCCGTCAGTACAATGGACACAAGCGGCCTTAGGTTGTGAGACCATTGTTAGGACTGGAACAGAGCCCGGCCTGTGGCAGATGCCTCAGGAAATGCTAACTGTGATGATTATTGCGACTATTATTTGAGGAGTAAAAAATAGGAAAGGAAAAGCCGCTCAGGATCCCGCTCACAGGCAGCTACAACTGCTTTGCATTTATTCTCCCTTCTAATGCACACCTGCTTCTGCGCGCCTCTAATAATGATGTGCATTCTGATTTTATTCTCCTGTTGAATCAGCGATGACCCGGCGATTTTACCCGACCGTTCGAAATGCCATTTCAGCGGCCACCCAGTTGTCCGGATTCCATGTGTGGGATTCATGTAGTCATTTCCCTACAGCGGGGCGTTTATACAGCATATAATTTTTTTATTAATATGATGACAAATAACACCAATCCCAGCTCTCCTGGGGGCAGGAGGAGGAGACATACTCCAGAAAACAGCAGACACCTTTGTGAGTTTGTGGCATTTCCCTTTCTGGAATGATTTCCTCCAGATAGACGCCAGGCAGGGAGAATCCTGAGTCCAGGGGGGTGACAGTTTTATGGGTCTCGATTCCAGCGCCAGCCTCATTCCCAAAGGGCTGGTGCAGTGAGGCAGCTTTTGAGGGCACTGGATTTGGGGTACCCTCTCCAGCATGGGGTGCCCCCATTTCTGTACAGTTTGCATTTCTTGAGATGGAGTCTCATTCTATTGCCCAGGCCGGAGTGCAGTGGCGCGATCTTGGCTCACTGCAGCCTCCCTCCTCCTCCCAGGTTCAAGTGATTCTCCTGCCTTGGCTTCCCGAGTAGCTGGGATTACAGACACCCACCACCATGTCTGGCTAATTTTCATATTTTTAGTGGAGACAGGGTGGGTGGGGGAGGCGGGAGGTTCACTGTGTCAGCCAGGCTGGTCTCGAACTCCTGACCTCAAGCAATCCACCTTCCTCGGCCTCCCAAAGTGCTAGAACTACAGGCATGAGCCACCACGCCCAGCCTGTTTGCATTTCTTTGATGGTTTTTTGAGATAAAACACCTGTCCTTTCATTTTTTAATTAATTGTATTTCCTCTCTTGTGAGTTGCCCATTTATTTTACTGCACCCCCAAGACAGTTGAGGTTTGAAGCCATTTTCATAAAGCAACATTCATCCCCCACGTTTCAGTTCCTTGGTGTTCTCGTCTGTGTACATTCCTCATTCTGTTTACTTAATACATTTTTAATTGACTTGAAATCAAGTCATGTTTGTAGAAAACTCAGATTTGCTCGAAGCAATACCATAGCTGGTTTAAGAGTTGAATTTTTCCTAATTCGCATTAAAACGAACAAGTAAACATATCCATCATGAGATGGGGCGGCATCACATGGCTCAAAAGAATTTTAGGTTGTAGGAATTTGGGGAGCCTGTTAAACACAGCCACTATTGCAAATTATATAAACGTGTAGTTAAATACATTGTATTAAACGCAGAGGTAATACATCCTCAAAAATGTATCACTCCTTAGTTCTTTTGCTACATTTACCATCATCTGTGCTGGCGAGGGTATTTGCATCTGTTGTGTCTGTATGGTGGAAATCTATCGAGTGGTGGCTACTTGTATCTCTTCCTGTCTTTGATTCAGTAACAGCACCAGTATTTACACTGGGGAAATTGACAGCACGTGCTACAAATCAGGGTTTTCTCCCACTGGAGAACAGGTTGTTAAATGTTTACCAGCTTGCCCCTGTGCAGAACAGTTCAAATGCTAGTATTTTTACCTCCTCACATAATCTCACTTGCTCCAGTGGTCTGTGAACATTACTGTGGGAAGCCAATGTGTTTTTTTTTTTTTTTTTGGAGACAGTCTTGCTCTGTTGCCCAGGCTGGAGTGCAGTGGTGCGATCTCAGCTCACTGCAGCCTCCGCCTCTGGGGTTCAACCAATTCTCCTGAATTAGCCTCCTGAGTAGCTGGGACTACAAGCATGTGCCACCACGCCCAGCTAACTTTCTGTATTTTTAGTAGAGACAGAGTTTTGCCACATTGCCCAGGGAGGTCTTGAACTCCTAAGCCCAGGCAATCCGCCTGCCTCAGCCTCCCAAAGTTCTGGGATTACAGCCAATGTGTTTATGTGCACATGAAACAGCAACCTAGTGTTTCCAGGGACACCCACAGACAGGCACCCAGGGCAATGATAGGACAAGAGGCAAGGTGGTCCTGGGAGGCCAATTCATCGGCCCTTTGCAGCTCCTGGCCCTTCCCCAGGCAAAGAAAGGGCAGATGAGGAGGCAGAAAGACTGCTCTGTGCCACATCTCTGGGTCTTTAGTCCCCCCAAGGAAACGTCTTGGGCATCCTCTTTGCAAAGCCTCCAGCCCTGTCCCTTTCTGTCTGTGGAACAATCCATGTTTGTTGTATGGGTGCAGCCCAGACACGATTAATTTACTCATTTATTCCGCAAGCATTTAGTGAGGGCTGGCTGCAGGCCATGCCCCGTGTTAAGTGCTGGGAACAGAAAGACGAAAAAGGCCGGGCCCCTGCTCTTAAGGAACCCTGTCCAGTGATGTGTAGAAAATCCATTCTGACCCTGCCCTGGCTTTGCTTGGAAAAATCAATGTCTTCAGCCAAAGGGTGAATATTCCTTAGGGAAGGTTTTTGGAAGAGTCATTTTGAAGACGCACTTCTAGAATGAACTAGACCTAGCACAGCTATCTGGAGTTCAGATGGAGACTTTGTGTCTCTGGGCCCAGGGCGCAGCTGTTGGGAGAAAGGAAACTGCTCTTATTAGGAGCTTGGCAACATGACACACCTGTTTCTGGGGACGTGCTACCTGCAGCCGGCATCTTACAAGCTCCCTCCTCGGAGGTGGCTCCTATAATCCTGGCCCGGGAGAGACCTGCACGGCTCCACCCAGCCAGTTTGGAATCTTTAGTTTGGAATCTTAATTAAAATGCCCTAACGCAGTAACTACTGTGCAAATAAAGATGCCAGCTTGTGTGAGTAATTAACAAAAAGACATTTCCACAAAGGCCCAGGCGAATCTGGGGGCTCGTGAATACGCCTCCAGCTCAGGGGATGCTCCTTTATGTTGATTTGACAGGAATTCCATATAATCACCCTCCAGGCTGCAGCGAGAGTAATATGGAAGAAGCGAGATCACCCTACAGAGAGAAGTGTGGTTGGGCCGGTGGCAATAATGTTCCCAAAAAAACAATTTGGTTCAGGGGTCCTTAATAGGCCCGGCTCCCAGATCAGGCTTTGCAGGGCAGAGCGAGTGGAGAAGGAATTTATCTCCATCGACCTGGGTCACGACAACCATGGATTCTACTTTATTTCCCCTGCTATTAAAACCCTGGTCTTAACTGCTAAAATATTTCCTTCCAAGAATAGATGCTTGTTGGCAAATGTCTCCCAACATGGGCATTTCGGCTCCCATCAGAATGATGGAAACCGAGGCTCGCCTGTGGGCTGGAGGGTGCTCGCTGCCTGCTCCTCCTAAGCTCCCTCCAGCTTGGACTTCCTGTAGCTTCTAAGGTGCCCCAGAGGGAGATGGGGGAGAGGGGGACTTGTCACCTGATCGCTTCAGCTGTGAGCTCCGGGACTGAGGCTGTCACACCCTGTCTGCTGGGGCCTATGGCTTCAGGAATAGCTGGGTGCTGCAGGTGGGGGCAGGCAGGAACAATGGGCTCTGGAGCTGCCTGGGCTGGGCTTGGACCGGACTCTGTGCTGCCCAGCTGTGTGTCCTTGGGCAAGTTGCATCACCTCTCTGGGCTGTCATGTGGATACAGGCACAGGGAGTAAATGAGCTCCACCTGGCAAGGGGATCATGGGGATGAAATCGGAGGGGATGTGGGGAGGGCCTAGCTCAGTACCCCGCTCATAGGGAGAACTCCGAAAATCTATCCTTTTCTCTTTATCCACTCTGAGTGGGGAAAGAGGTCCCTGCTAAGTGTGCCTCCTTCACCTACCCCTCGTTTGAGGTTGCTCAGGGCTTACTCACAGCTTCTCTAGCCAGATAAGAAGGAGATACTGTGCTAGGTTGTTCTGTTGCCAGCCTGGCTGCTCTGGGGTCGTTGTATCCCAGGATCTGCTTCCTGGTGAGCTGGCTTGAGCTGTCTGAGACTTGGGAGGTGGAAGCAGCTGTCAGTAGTGCTGGTGGTCTCACTGGGCAGAGCCAGGGAAGCACAGCTGCAGGGGTGTCCCAGGGCCCCCGGTGTCCTTGGGTTTTCCTTCTATGTCCGGCTCTCCTTCCCGACCACCCACCCTAGGCTGGCAGACCCTGTGACCCTCCCTGTGGTCTCACGGAGGCAGGATAGGCCTGGCTTCAGCCTCCATGTGAGCTGGCCCCGCTGCCTCCCTGCCCAGCGCTGCCGAGCGTTCCTTCTCTAAGCCTCCAAGGTCCCTCCTGGACCTTCACTGCCCAGCTTCTCCTACAAGTATGGAAACTCAAGTCCCTATCATAAATGCCCTATTCCATGACAGCCATGGCTGCTGTGTCCCTGCCTGGACTCTGACCAATACTGTTGTCACTTATGTTTCTAAGGGACACATCCTTGTCACCCCGCAGGGCCTCGAGCCCAGATGTGTCCCCCGATCAATGTGTACACTTACTGGAGTGCCGCTTACCTCCTCCCCAAAGCCATGACTCAGTCAATGGGACATCTCACCGTTGACGGCATCCAAGAGGGAGGGAGATTCGGGACTCAAGTCTGCAGGGTCGCCGAGATGGGAAAGAGTGGTTCCATTCGTTTCAGGGAAACATGGAGCCAGCGAAGCACGGGGACTTGGTCAGGTGGGGGTTTTGGCGAGAGGCCACTGCCACACAGCTGACAGCAGCCAACCAGCAGGAATGGAGGCAGGGAGGCCTGGGGGGAGGCCATCACTGTGCCCCAGGCAGTGGGGGGATACAAGGCAGTATTTTGGAGGTAGTGCAGGCAGGACCCACAAAGAAATTGGATGTTGGAGGGGCACACTGAGGACGAGGACAACGCAAGGGTCTGACCCAAGAGACGTGTGGTGTTGCTGCTGACCAGGAAGGACAGTGTTGGAGGGGCGGGGCTGGGCACAGGGTCATGCATTGTTACCACCATGGGACGCCAGCACCAGGGGAGAGGCGGAGAGGGCAGAGGTGGGTCCTGAGGGGCTAGGACAGGTCACAGGTGAGCAGGAGTCTGTGTGGCATGGTGTGTGGTGTGTGCGTGTGTGTGTGTGTATTGTGTGGGTGTCTGTGGCATGGTGTGTGTGCATATGTACTCTGCATCTGTGTGGCATGGTGTGTGTATGTGTATATTGTGGGTGTCTGTGCAGCGTGGTGTGTGGCATGGGGTGTGTATGTGTGTTGTGGGTGTCTGTGGCATGTGTGTATATATATTGTGAGGGTCTGTGTGGCGTGATGTGTGTATATATATTGTGAGGGTCTGTGTGGCGTGATGTGTGTATATATATTGTGAGGGTCTGTTGTGGCGTGATGTGTGTATATATATTGTGAGGGTCTATGTGGCACGATGTGTGTATATATATTGTGAGGGTCTGTGTGGCGTGATGTCTGTGTATATATTGTGAGGGTCTGTATGGCATGTGTGTGTGATATTGTGTGGATGTGTGTGGCATGGTATGTGTGTTTATGTGTATTGTGGGTGTATGTGTATGCTGTGTG
>NW_026652294.1:25382628-25415331 GCF_009828535.3 Hylobates moloch | reverse complement strand
TGGCCTGGCCCTGCCTCTCTGGGCAGCTGGGATCTGTAGGATGGAAAGGAATGAGCCTGTTGGAGTTGGAAGATACCAGAGGAGGAAGTGGGGAGTGGTCCAGGCACTGGAAATAGCACCTGCAGAGGCACTGAGGCAGAGACAGCTGCACATGCATCCATCAGAAGAGCAGCCAGCTGGCACGAGTGTGGGGGGGGAAGGAAGTGCAGGAGGGGATGGGTGAGAGATGCAAGTAGGTCTGACTGTGCAGGGCCATGGTGAGACGTGGGCTTCTCGGTCCAGGGACAGGGGTGCCCTCGAGGAGAGTAACAGGACGCATTTGCCTTTGGGAAGGGAGCTGGCAGTCCACCAGAGAGGCTGCCGCTCTCACATGAGCTGCATCCATGTCTGCGGCTTGGCTGAGGGTGGTGGTGGGGAGGGGCCGGCACCAGGGAGTGGGGTCCATGAGATTGGCCAGGGCCTGGGGTGGGGACTGAGAAGGAGGTGGGGGGCCAAGAGGATGTCTGGGACCCTGGGCTGAGTAGCCTGGGAGATTTTCCAAGATGGGGACCTTGGGGCGGACGTGGCTCTGGGCTCAGCAGCATGGAGTGTCTTGAGTTTGAGATGCCCCAAGAGACAACTGCAATGGCCTGGGGAGGAGCAGTTCCCACCTGTGGCAGGAGGAACTCCAGGGTGAATGGGGTCTGGAAGCCGCGAGAGGATCAGGACAGCCCAGGGGTGTGGGACCTGGCCTCGGATGTGGGCTGCTTGCCCTGCCCTCCGCCTGTCGCTCCTGCGATGTCCCCTGCCTGCCGTGCCCACGTCCCCATCCCAGGTACAATCCGTGGGCTCCAACAACATACCAGGCACCGTCCTGTCTGCCAGAAGCCTCTGGGCATGGCTGGCACCAAATAGCTTTGTCATCCCCACCCCACTGCCTGCCTTTTACATAGCTGGGATGCCCGCCAGCTTCTTTCTGAAGGAAAGAAAGGTTCCATGTTTCATTATTTAGATTATGTGGCGCCCTATAAAGCACAAAATAATTCTCATTGTCCTCAAGCAGGATCTTTATTTTGTTTTTTTCCTGGAGACCAGGGACGCTGACTGAGGCGCGGAGCTGAGTGGGGTGTGAGGGAGTTTGCAGAGCACGGCCATTTCCCCTGTGCACCACCTCGCCAGTGGCGTTTTTCTTGCCATTTTGCCAGAAACTCAGGCTCAGAGAGGCCACAGCATGTGTCCAAAGTCAAACAGCCACAGGGAGAGGCTCTCCCAGAGCACCTGCAAAGTGCCCTGGCCCCCCAACACACACACACACACACACACACACACACACACACACACACACACACCAGAGCTCTCCAACACACACACACACCAGAGCCTCCAGCACACACATACACACCAGAGCTCTCCAACACACACACACACACACCAAAGCCCCCAACACAAACATACACACCAGAGCCCCACACACACCAGAACCCCTCAACATACAGCGCCCCCAACAAACACAACAAGCCCTCCAACAAACAGACAAAACATACTCCACTGCCTCATCTACTCCCCATCGCCATCCATCTAGATGGCCCATCAAGATATTTTGCTGAAGACAAAATAAAAATTCCCTTAAGCATCTCCGCGGCCCCGCTTTGAATATGTTTTCTCCCGACTCAAAAGGACGTCCATTTCTTGGGTGCTTTCTGTGTGCCAAGCGTTGTTTACGTGCACTGTCTCATGTCCTCACATGCAGCAGATGAGTAAACTGAGGTGGTGGAGATGGTGACTTTGAGCTAAGGCTGAGTGAAGACTTGTACACCCTGGGGTCCTCTCTGCCAGGTGCACACTGAATGGCAAAGCTGGGTCTGAGCCCTCACTTGCTTCCCAGCAACTCTCCCCTGAAGCAGAGAAGGAGATGAAGCTGTGATGCAGAGAAGCCTGATCCAGACACCAGCTCACTCTCGGGGAACCCACACATCCCTGAAGGATGGGACTGGTGCCAGGGAACCCCCAGAGCCACACTGGCACCAGTAGGAAGGGGAAGCAGGAGGCAGAGGGAAGACCTTCCCAGGCAGCCTGGCTCTACAGCAGATCTGCGGCCTCAGTAAGCAGGGAGCTCCCCATCACTGGGGCGTGCAGGCTGAGGTCAGAGGCTCGTTCCCTGGGATAGGGTAGAGGGATGTCCGGATGCACAATCTGCAAGATCCTCCCTCTCTCAGAATCCCTAGCTCTGCCATGAAGCCTTGTATTAGCTAGTTGGTGCTGTGTAACAAGTTACCCCACAAGTCAGCAGCTTAAAACAAGCATTTATTTAACCCTTTCTGTGAGTCAGAAAGGTGTGAGTCAGGGTGTGGCTTCGCTGGGTCTCCTGGCTTGGGGGTCTCTCAGGAGGCTGCAGTCAAAGCATTGGCTGAGACTGGTTCTCTCAAGGCTCTGCTGGAGAGGACACACCTCTCAGCCCACTCAGGTGAGATGGTAGCGGGTTCAGGTGTTGGCTGGGGGTGTCAGTTGCTCACCAAGTGGACCTCTCCACAGGGTAGCTCGTGGCATGACAGCTGACCACCCAAAAAGAGGGCTCTGGGAGAGAGAGTTCAAGGTGCAGAGGCCGGTGGAACCTACAGTCTTTTTGGAGCCTAACCTTGGAAGGGACATCCCATCCCTGTCACTTCTATTCTATCCATTTGTTACAAGCGAGCCACTTGGCTCCATTCCCATCCTTTGGTCTCCCTTGGTACCAAAGGGAAGGGTGTAAGTAGCTGAAGGTAGATTCTTTGGAGGCCGTCTCAGGGCTTCGTACCACAGGCTTCAATGTAGAATCACAGTAGGGGGCTGTGAGCAGCCACATTTTATAGATGGGGGGACTGAGAGCAGAAGGGAAAAGTCAACATTCTGGTGTGTGTGTGTTGGGGGCTCTGGTGTGTGTGTTGGGGGCTCTGGTGTGTGTGTTGGGGACCTCGTCCAAGGTCACATGGCTTGTGAATTGCTGAGGGCTGTGGTGTGTGTGTTGGAGACCTCGTCCAAGGTCACACGGCTTGTGAATTGCTGAGGGCTGTGGTGTGTGTGTTGGGGACCTCATCCAAGATCACACGGCTTGTGAATTGCTGGAGGCTCTGGTGCGTGTGTTGGGGACCTTGTCCAAGGTCACATGGCTTGTGAATTGCTGGGGGCTCTGGTGTGTGTGTTGGGGACCTCGTCCAAGGTCACACGGCTTGTGAATCGCTGGGCCCAATTCAGGCTGGGGCCTGTAGGACTCTGGTTAAACATCTTGGGCCACATTAGAGGCCTCCCAGGCCATGCTCTCAGAGAGCATCCCTCAGAGTGCGGAGGGTGAGCAGGGAGGCAGGCAGGGCTCCAGGGACCTTGCTGCATCTGCATCCGTGGACTGACATCCCCTGAGAGTGACTGCATCTGTCAGGACACCCCACCTGTGCCCCAAACCCCTGCACATTGGACCCTGCAAAGAGGACAGGTCTGCAGGGGATGGGAAGGTGTGTCCAGCCACCAGAGCTCACACCACACCTGCTGTCTGTCATTTATTCAGCAAACTCTCCCATAAAGCTCTCCCATATGCCAGGCTCTGCACTGGGCTTGGAGAGAGGCTGCCAAAGGGAACCACCATTGAGAAGATCTGGTCCCCAGCAGGCCTCGGGTCTCTCTTCAGCTCCTCCCTGGGCAGCATGGCCCTGAGCCTCGCTTTACCCAACTGTAAAATGGAGTGATCGTCTCTGCTTTCCTCCCAGTGAAGGTGCAAGAACCGGGCAATCCCATGGGTCCACCAGGGCTTTGACAAGGCAGGTGCTGGGGCAGAGCACTCTGGTCAGGAAGCAAAAGACGAAGGTTCCCATCTTGGCCCCAGCCTGGATCTGTGCCCATTGCATTGTGTGGACACACCACACTGTGTTTCTCCATCACCTTTTGAGGAAACTTGGGTTGTTTCCACCTTCCGGCCGTTATCAGCAAAGCTGCTATGAACCTTCACATCCATGTCTCCTGGTGAAGTGAATGCACACATCTCTCTTGGGTATTGTGTGAGTGTCCCGTAGCTGCTATAATAAATTATCACAAATGCAGTAGCTTAAAACAACATGGATTTAGTCTTGTACAGATCCGGAGGACAGCAGTTGGAAAGGAGACTCATGAACACCTCATGTCAAGGCATCAGCAGCACGGGGCCCTGCTGGAGGCCACGGGGGTGAGTCTGTTTCCTTGTCTGCTCCAGTTCCCAGAGGTGCCCACATTCCTCGGCTTGTGGCCCCTTCCAGATGCAAGGACATCTCCAACCTCTGCTCCCATGGCCACATCCCCTCTGCTGACTCTGAGCCTGCTGCCTTCCTCACTTAGGACCCTGTGATGGCATCAGGCCCAGCCAGTTAATCCAGGCTCATCTCTCTCCCAAAACCCTCAACTCCATCGCGTCAGCAGAGTCTCTTTCTCCGTATCGAGGCAGCGTTCCTTGGGATGGCCATCTTGCCCCAAATAGGTTCCTTGATGTCCCTGTACTGTCTGCAGGGACACATTTACAAAGTAGGATTAATAGCATCTTCCCCCTTTCGGGTCCCTGTGAGAATCCCTTGGAAAAATATGTGAAGGCGGCCGGGCCCTGTGGCTCACGCCTGTAATCCCAGCACTTTGGGAGGCCGAGGTGGGCAGATCACCTGAGGTGAGGAGTTCGAGACCAGCCTAACCAACATGGCAAAACCCCGTCTCTACTAAAAATACAAAAACTAACTGGGCGTGGTAGTGGGTGCCTGTAATCCCAACTACTCGGGAGGCTGAGGCAGGAGAATCGCTTGAACCCGGGTGGCGGAGGTTGCAGTGAGCCGAGATTGCGCCATTGCCTGGGCGACATAGACTCCGTCTCAAAAAAAAGAAAAAATACGTGAAGGCTTCCAGCCCCACACCCCACGTGCATACAGTCAGCGCCAACTAACAGAAGCTGTTGCCGCTGCTGGGGAACACATTGTCTCCAGTTCACCTGGAATGAGGCGTGTTGTGCCTCATGACTCCTCTGCTTTTGTCGGCAGGAAGGGTTATTGTCACAGATGTTCCACATTCTGGAAGCTTTCATTGTTATTCAAATTACCAGGTGCTCTGTTATCTTCCCACTTAGGTTGCAGGCGCCAGCCCACCAGGCCTGCCAGCTGCAGACCCTCCTCACCCTGTGGGCCCTGCTTCCAGTTCCAGGCTCAGCTCCTCTCTCGCCAGGGCCACTAGAGCCAGCAGAGCAGCCTGCTGCTCCCCAGCCTGCCCAGGCCACTGCTCCAGACGAGAGGGGCTGGCTGTGTGGCCCTGTGGTCAGCAGCACAGGCCAAGCTCCACTGCTAGCTAGATATGCAGTTCTGGACTAGTGACATTTTTCTCTCTGAGCCTCATTTTCCTCATCGGCAAGTTGCAGGGACTAGTGGTCCCCACCCCCAAGGCTGCTGAGAGAACTGAGGCTACACACGCATGGGAAGGGCTTGGCACAGTGCCCGGTGCAGAAGAGAGAATCAGTACCCAGCAGCCCTAATCTTGCTGCTATGAGAATTAGGCATGATCTTCCATGTCGACTCCCCACAACTTTGGGATCAGGTCCAGACACCTTCTCCTGGCAGATGAAGGCCTTGTGGCTGCCACCTCTCCAGACTCACCCCTGCCGGGAGCATCTTGTGCCGCGACAGCCATGCCCCCTGTGATCCTCTGAATGACCTTGGCTGAGGCTGTTCCATCCGCCTGGAGTGCCCTCCCTGTCGTCCCAACAAACCTTGTCCAGGGCCCAGCTCTGTGGCTGCTCCCAAGAACTTTTCCCCCAATCCCCACCCCGGCCAGGGCCCCAAGACTGCCAGACACTCACCGCTGATACAGTGTGGGTCCGCTGCTCTTGTTTCGGGGTCCTGGTGTGGCTCCCCCACCAGCTTGGAGCCCTCGAGGGCAGGGCCCACACCTGACTCAGTTCTGAGGCCCCAGAACCCAGCCCAGGCCCTGGCCGAAGATGCTGTAGTTCCAGCTTATGGAAGGCCTAGTGTGAGGGGCCACGAGTTGACAGTGAGGGTAGTGCTGGTGGGCCTGAGCCTGGGCCTGGGGTCCACAGAGGTGACAATGAGGGGTGAGATGACCTGCAGAGTGCCTAGGAGGACACATGACCCCTGCATCAGGGTAGGCAAGTGCTCTCCATGGTAGGAATCAGTGGCCACACAGGAACAGCTTCCTGCACTCACAGGTATGTGACCGAGGCGTGCTTGCCATGAGAGCAGAACAAGAGTTGACATTTGCCAAAGATTCCTTCCAGAAGGCTGTGCAATGAGGAAGCATTCCCGGGGCTACTGTGGGCTGACGAGCTGGGCTGTGTCCACAGGAGTGATAGCCCCACTGGGCAGCAGTGAGGATGGCCTAGAGCGGTATAAGGCCCAGAGAGGTTAATGACTCGCCCAGGGTCACATAGCCTCTGAGGGGCAGAGCTGGGAACTGAACCCGGGCTTGTCTGACATTGAGGCCATGGTCATCTCTGCCATGGGACTCTACAGTGCTGTGTGGTACAGGGTGTTACAAAGGCCTGTGGGAGGCAGACAAGCTGCACAGAAGGGGCGCCCAGTGAGTGAGGTCTTGAAGGATGTACAGGAGTTTTCTAGGTGGAGATAGGGGAGGGTATTCCCAGTAGTGTGAAGAGCACACTGGGGCTTTCTGGAAAGAGGGTACTTTGGAGTGGAGACCACAAAACTGAAAGTAATAGTTCTGTTGGTAAGAGGCCTTGAGGCCCAGCTGAGGCATCAAAACTTTACCCTCTAACAAGCTCTAAGTAGAATGTTTTTTAAAAAAATTCATTGATTTTGAAATATTTCATTTTCTGCAAGAGAATCCATATAGTGTGTATGTATGTGTGTGTATATATATATATGTGTGTGTGTGTGTGTGTATATATACATATATATATGGTATAAAAAGCAATGAAGCAAACACCACATTCTCACCACTGGCACAAGAAATAGAGCCGCATCAATGCCATAGCAGCCCTCAGCATGTCCCAGTGGCACCCCTTCCCTCCCGGGTCCACCAGCCTGAATTTTGTGCTTGTCATCCCCAAACAGAGATGTATCCCCAGGGAGTGACCGAAGCCACATTGCCCTCTAGGGAAACCGCTCTGGGGAATGCAGGGACTGCCATGCAGGGGCAACCATCGGGAGGTCTCGGCCAAAGTCAGGGGTGACGCTGGCCCCCACCCCAGAATGGACAACCTCTTTTCCATGTCAGCCTGCAGCAGCAAAAAGGAGTGAGGAGGGGCATGGCTGCTGCCACCCTTATCCCTGAAGGGCCACCACAGGCCAAGAAGGCCAGACTGTGGGCCACAGGCAAGTGTTTGGCTCTGCATTTTAAGTTTTCCAGGTAACCGAGCAGCTTAAAAGAAAATGGCCTGTAAAGGAGTGAGTTTACTGTTCCTGGGGAAACCAAGCAAAGGCCTCGATCATCACCTGGACCTCCTCTCCAAGCCTCCTCTGACTTTCTGTCCCTCTTCCCTCAGCCCCTGGGCTCCCTCTGTCCCAACCTTTACCAGCCTAATGGCACTGTCCATACCTGCAGACAGCGTCTGCAAGGCCAGAGACTGAATTGTCACCAGGTCCTGGGCTGAGAATGAGTCCATGTCACATTCTTCCCTTCCTGTGCAGCATAGAGGTTGGAGATGGGCTCTCCAGTCAGGCCGTAACCGAACACAAGTCCAGCCTCTTGCAGAATCCAATGAACAGAGCGAGGTCTAGTAGAAAGAAAGTGACTTTATTCCAGAGCTTGGTTAAGAGGAAACAGTACAGGCTCCTGACTTAAGGGAATCACTTCAGCTTTCGGGGAGGAAAGTGGGGTCTTTAAAGGGGAACTTGGTGGGAAAGGCATGCAGGGGAGGGAGTGAGGAGGTACAGGGTCCACCTGACTTGCTTGTATGTCTTCTCAGTCGGGTAGTCTGGAGGGCGCCATGGTGGACAGAGCTAGGCTGTAAACTCACCGTTGTCTCGAGGCAATCTCCTGGTGGGGGAGAATCCCAGAGGGTGCCTGGTTTGGTTCAACATTTTTTCCTGAGAATTTCTAAACAAATCGAACTATAGTTAGATATGCTTGCAGTGCAGGGAGCACCTGGTGGAGAGGAGGTAAATGTTATAATTGCATTCCTGAAGAGCTAAGAGGTGAACACACAGGGAAAAAGAAAGGTAAAGATAAATTCTAGGAAACTTGGACGCTCGATTGCAAGCCCCCCTAAGCTGAAATTCCGACATTGTGGTCCAGCCACCACAAAGATCAGCAGAACCTTGGGTCATCTCCTCTATTTTGGCACATATACTTCTATTAATACAACCCAAAGTCCTTTTCCTTCTCAGCTCCCCTTGGCATGTGAGAGTGTCTGCCTGTCCCCACACGCAGCCATGCCATGCACAAGCCCAGGGGCAGAAAGTGCTTCTCGGAACCCATTTGTGCAACCGAGGGCTCCACCCAGGAAGCAGCCCCCCATCCTGCTGTTTCCCAGCTCCCCTGGGCCTCTGGCTGTTTTTTTGTTTTTTTTTTTTTTTTAGTAATTTTTAAGTTTATTTTATTTTTAGACGGAGTCTTGCACTGTCACCCAGGCTGGAGTGCAGTGGCGTGATATCGGCTCACTGCAACCTTCGCCTCCCAGGTTCAAGCAATTCTCCTGCCTCAGCCTCCTGAGTAGCTGGGATTACAGGTGCGTGCCACTGCACCCAGCTAATTTTTTCGTATTTTTAGTAGAGACGGGGTTTCACCATGTTTCAGCTGGTCTCCAACTCCTGACCTCATGATCCGCCCGCCTTGGCCTCCCAAAGTGCTGGGATTCCAGGCATGAGCCACTGCACCTGGCCCACTTCTGGCCATTTCTACCATGTGGCCACCCTGTTGCAAGTTTCCACCTAAGAACATAGCGGGGCGGGGGAGGACACGCTTCCCTTTTTCACGAGCCTTGTGTGATGTTCTCAGGTTTTCAGCCTCATGGTCGAGTCAGCCAGGCTTCATTCTGGTTTCCAACCCTTGGGTCCAGAATGTTGAGCTGGTCACACCTCCTGGTCCACAGCTCCCACATCAGTGGCTGTGATGGGCCCCTTACTGTGCCTGCCCCCGACCCCCCCAACCCTCCACGCCTACTCCATCCACCCCTCTCTTGCATCTTGAGTGTGATGCTCAAATTATGCACAATGCTGGGAACATGGAAGTGTTTTCACTTTTCATGTATAGTATTTCTTACATTTGACCCAACATGTGTGCAAGATCTCTGCATTCTGCCACAGGGGCTCTTGCACCCTCACTTCTGAGAACCGTATGGAAGCCTGTGTATACACCATGGAATACTATGCAGCCATAAAAAAGAACAAGATCATGTTCTTTGCAGGGACATGGATGGAGCTGGAGGCCATTATCCTTAGCAAACTAACACAGGAACAGAAAACCCAACACGACATGTTCTCACTTATAAGTGGGGGCTAAATGATGAGAGCACATGGATACATAGAGGGGAATGACACACACTGGGGCCCACTGGAGGGCGGAAGGTGGGAGGAGGGAGAGGACCAGGAAAAATAACTAATGGGTACTAGGCTTCATGTCTAGGTGATGAAATAACCTGTACAACAAACCCCCATGACACATATTTAGCTGTGTCACAAACCTGCACGTCGTGCACATTTACCCCTGAACTTAAAAGTTTTATTTTTTTTTTTGAGACAGAGTCTCGCTCTGCCACCCAGGCTGGAGTGCAGTGGTGCGATCTTGGCTCGCTGCAACCTCTACCCCACCGGATTCAAGTGATTCTCCTGCCTCAGCCTCTCAAGTAGCTGGGACTACAGGTGCCCATCACCACCCCTGGCTAATTTTTGTATTTATTTAGAGACGGAGTTTCATTCTTGTTGCCCAGGCTGGAGTGTGATGGCATGATCTCAGCTCACGGCAACCTCCTGGGTTCAAGCAATTCTCCTGCCTCAGCCTCCCGAGTAGCTGGGATTATAGGCATGCGCCACCATGCCCAGCTTATTTTTGTATTTTTAGTAGAGACGGGATTTCACCATGTTGGTCAGGCTGGTTTTGAACTCCTGACCTGGTGATCCGCCCACCTCGGCCTCCCAAAGTGCTGGGATTACAGGCGTGAGCCACTGTGCCTGGCCTTAAAAGCTTTTTAAAAAGAAGCAGCTCATGCTAATGCAGTTCCCTAGGAAGGTGACGGGTTGCCCCTGAAGACCAGCTCCAGGGCTGCTTTGGGAAGTGCATGCAGAGAGAGGTTGCCGGATCGTCTGCAGAGCACGGTGGCGAGTCCCTTTCACAGGTGTTCACTTACCTTTCAAATCATCTGATCTAAGTTTGGCTGATTTGATGGCTCTAAAGTGGCATCTTACGGTCTTACAAATTTTGTTATCTAGGTAATGAATAGATTTTATTTTATTTATTTTTTTATTTTTTTGAGACGGAGTCTCACTCTGTCGCCCAGGCTGGAGTGCAGTGGCGCAATCTCGGCTCACTGCAAGCTCCGCCTCCTGGGTTCACGCCATTCTCCTGCCTCAGCCTCTCCGAGTAGCTGGGACTACAGGCGCCCGCCACCACGCCCGGCTAATTTTTTGTATTTTTAGTAGAGACGGGGTTTCACCGTGGTCTCGATCTCCTGACCTCGTGATCCGCCCGCCTCGGCCTCCCAAAGTGCTGGGATTACAAGCGTGAGCCACCGCGCCCGGCCTAGATTTTATTTTTTTAAAGCAGTTTTAGGTTTACAGAAAAATTGAGAGGAAAGTACAGAAATTGCCCAGGGGCGGAAGGTGGGAATTCAAGACTGAAGTTCAGGGCAGAGGGCTCAGCGTGTAAGTGGCATTAATGCCACAAATCATGAGTCTCGAATCTCGATGACCAATGCCCAGGGAAGGAAAGCAGGGCGTGGGAGGTGACTGAGGACAGCTGTCTGAGCCTGCCTGGTCTCTGTGTGGCTCTCCATTGTATTTTTGACCTGGCATCCTGCTGGTGGACACTTCAGTGATCCAAATCTTCTGCCGTGACCCACCTTTCTGTGATTAATGTGCTTGTACCTATGTTGCCCTTGTGAGCATGTCTGTAGGAGAATTGTTACATGAGACCACTGGGTCAGAGGATGTGGGCATCTGTACCGTAGGCGTGTGTCAAATTGCCTTCCACAGAAATGACCCCAGCATCTCCCTGACTAGCAGTGAAGCAGAAACCCAAACCAGCACAAGCGTCGGGCGCTCAGCACTTTTGATCTGTGTCAGGGTGGCAAGTGAAGGAATGCAGATGCTCCCTTTTGTCTGCGCTCTGAAATCCTCTCTCATTATGACTTTAATTTGCATTTCTCTTATTTTAGACTTTGAATTTGCTATTTGACAGTTTCTCTCTTTCTTCTTGGCAATTGGTCTGTTTAGCTTCTACCTTTCCAGATCCTGTGGGTAATTTCTCTTTTCTTGGAAATTGATCCATTTCTTGGAGGCTTCCTGATTTCTGTAGAGTTGAGCAGGCAGTCGCCTTTGTTCTTCTGTTTGTTCAGTTCATCTTAATTGAGTGCGGACCCTGTGCCAGGCATTGTTATTGGCCCTGGGGATACAGTTATGGGCCAAAAGCAGCAAAAAGCCTGCTTTTATGGAGACTGCAGACAATTTTTAAAATGTTATTTTAAAACATTTAATATGTTAAATATGTGGACTGTCAGATGGTGATAATGCGTTTGAGATAGAGGATGATTTTAAATGGTGGCCAAAAGCGATCACTAAAATGGTGACTTAAAGGAGATCAGGGATTCAGCCTTGGGTTTATCTGGGAGAAGAGGCAGGAACATGCTGGTACGGATGGTGTATTAGTCAACGTGCTCCAGAGAAACAACCAATCGCATATAGACACATGAAGACACACACTGTAGGGAGTTGGCTCCTGCAGCTACGCAGGTTGAGGAATTCCAAAAGTCTGGGTTAGCAAGCTGGAGACCCAGGAGAGCCGATGGTGTGAGTTCCGGTGTGAGTCGAGGGCCTGAGACCCAGGAGAGCCAATGGTGTGAGTTCCAGTTTGATTTGAGGGTCTGAGACCCAGGAGAGCCGATGGTGAGTTCCACTGTGAGTCGATGGCCTGAGACCCAGGAGAGCTGACGGTGTGAGTTCCACTTTGAGTCGAGAGCCTGAGACCCAGGAGAGCCAATGGTGTGATTTCCAGTCCCAGCCTGAGTCTAAAGGGAGGAGAAGAACGATGTCCCCACTTAAAGACAGGCAGAGACAGCATGAATTCCCCCTTACTTCTTGGTTCTGTTTAGGCCTCCAGTGGGTTGGATGAGGCCACCTGCACAGGGGAGGACACCGTTTTCCTCTGTCTGCCAGGTCACATGTTCATCTTGTCATGAAACACCTTCACGACACACCCAGAAAAATGTCTCACCAAATACCAGGGCACTCTGTGGCACAGTCAAATTGATACAAAACAAACCATTACCATTGGAGTGGAGAGAATGAAAATGAAGAGAGTGAGGAATAGGACAGGGAGGTGATGGGGTGGGAAGGGCTTTAGCTTCTGCTCTGAGTGAATCTGGGAGCCACTGAGGGTTTTGAGGAAAGGGGTGATGTAATTGGACTTAGGTTTTCTCAGGGCTCCTCTGGCTGCTGTGTTGAGAGCAGATGGAAGGAGCTGACCAGCACAGACACCACTGCAAGAATCCTGCCAGCCTGGACCACAGTAGGAGCAGTGGAGGCAGCAGGAAGTGTAAGGCTTATTGAGATTCTGAAGGAAGGGCCAACGGGATTTGCTCCTGGGTTGGATATGGGGTGTGAAAGGAAGAAGAGGGGTCAAAGATGACTCCAGGCCTCTGAGGAGAGCAACTGGCAGGATGGAGTTGTATTTCCTGAGGTCAGGAAAATTGTGGGAAAAGCTAGCTGGGGGAGGAAGGTTGGGATTTTAGTTTGGGGTATATTAAGTTTGAGGTGTCTATTAAATATCCATTTGGTGACATCGAGTAGACACGTTGGCCATCAGAATGGAGTTTAGGTGAGAGTTTGAGGCTCAAAAGTCATCAACATATCTCCAGCCTGGGTGACAGAGTGAAACTCCGACTCCATCTGAAAAAAAAAATATATATATATATATATCAACATACAGTGTTTAAATCCTTGGAAGGAGATGAGATCCATGAGTGAGTAGGAAGAGTGGAGAAGAGGAGGTCAGGAAGATGTGGGCAGACCAGCAAAGGGCTGGAGCAGGAGCAGTGGGAGGAGGAGGAGGAGCAGGAGAGGGGACTGCAGTGTCCTGGAAGCAGGTGGAGTGATCACCTGAGTCAATGCTGCTGGGAGGATGAGTGAAAGGGGGACTGAGAATTGACCACTGGGTTTATTAACACAGAGGTCTTTGGTGACCTTGACAAGGGCAAATTCTGCAGAGAAGTTGGAAGAAAAGTCTGTTGGGAAGGGCTAAGTGATGGTGAGAAGTGAAGCTGGAGAGCAAAAGTGCAGAGAATCCTTCCAAGCAGTCACCTCCACCTTCTACGTATTATATCTCCTGCTTCATTAGATTCCTCAGCAGTGAACATGTCTCATTGTGTTTCAAAGAACAAGTAGTTGGGGCCAGGGATGATGGCTTATGCCTGTAATTCCAGCATTTTGGGAGGCCAAGGCAGGAGGATTGCTTGAGGCCAGGAGATCAAGATCAGCCTGGGCAACACAGCAAGACCCTATCCCTGCAAAAATTTTTTTTTATTAGCTGGGTGTAGTGGTGCACATCTGTAGTCTTAGCTACATAGGAGGCTGGGGCAGGGGAATCACTTTAGCCCAGGAGTTTGAGGTTGCAGTGAACTATGATTGCACCATCGCACTCCAGCTAGGGTGACAGAGCAAGAGCCTGTCTCTAAAAAAAATAATAATTTAAAATTTTTTAAAAAATGGAGTTATTTGAGTTCCTTTCTTTTGCTGTTAACTCCATTTCTGTTTTATTTATTGCTACTGTATGTCTTTCTTAGGTTTATTTTGTCTTTTCTAACTTTTTGAGTTGGGCAATTCATTCTTCTCATTTATTAATAAGATCAGTGTTTAAGGCTATGTATGTTCCTCTTAGCATTGGCTCGGCTGCATCCCACAGGTCCTTAAATATATATTTTGTTATTGTCTAGATATTCTGCAGTTTTTATTTTTTGCTCTCTCTAACTCAAGGTTATCTAAGTGTTTATAGACCTCTTGGTGGCAAAGTTTGGTTTGGTCTGTGGTTTTGTTATTAGTATTTTCAAATTCTAGTATATTGTGATCAGAGAATGTTGTCTTATTTCTATTTTTTGGAATTTACTTTCTTTGTGGCCTGATAGTCACTTTTTGTGTGTGCACTTTCAAGAGCATTTGAATAGAATGAAGGTAGACTGTGTTTTACACACACACCCCCCGCCCACACACACACACACACCCACAGTTGTTAGATTATTTGGATCCATATCTCCTTACTTTAGTTTTTTGCCAACTGCATATGGAATGGATTGAGAAAGGCGAATTAAAATACACTAGGCTGGGCATGGTAGCTCATGCCTGTAATCCCAGCACTTTGGGAGGCCTAGGTGGGCAGATCACATGTGGTCAGTAGTTCGAGACCAGACTGGCCAACATAGTGAAATCTCATTTCTACTAAAAATACAAAAAAAATTAGCCAGACATGGTGGTTGAACACCTGTTATCCCAGCTACTCAGGAGGCTGAGGCAGGAGAATCGCTTGAACCCAAGAGACAGAGGTTGCAGTGAGCCAAGATCGTACCATTGCACTCTAGCCTGGGCGACAGAGTGAGACTGTCTCAAAAAAAAAAAAAAAAAAATGCACTAATACTAGCATACTCTGCTTCTTCTCCCTAAATTTCCAGTCTTGCTCTATGAATATTGAGGCTATGCTATTTGGTACATGAACATTCATTACTGTTAGATCTTCATGGTGACTCTTATCCTTCACCCTCACACAGTGCCCTTCTTTTTTCTCATTCAATATTTTTTGCCCTGACTTCAGCTTTGTCTGATATTAAGATTATGACCCCTGATTTATCTTCATTTGCATTTGTTTGTTATGCTTCTGCTCATCCTTTTTAAAAATTATGGTAAAATGCACATAACATTTATCATTTTAGCCATTTTTAAAGTATACAGTTCAGGGTTATTAAGTACTTCTCACTATAGTGCAACCATCACCATCATCCCTCTGTAGAACTTTGTAAAAAATCATCTGCCCTTTTTTTTGTTTTTTGTTTTTTTTTTTTTTTAGATGGAGTCTCGCTTTGTCACCCAGGCTGGAGTGCAGTGGCATGATCTCGGCTCACTGCAACCTCTGCCTCCCGGGTTCAAGCGATTCTCCTGCCTCAGCCTCCTGAGTAGCTGGGACTGCAGGCACCCACCACCACACCCGGATAATTTTTTTGTATTTTTAGTAGAGATAGGATTTCGTCATATTGGTCAGGCTGGTCTTGAACTCCTGACCTCATGATCTACCTGCCTCGGCCTCCCAAAGTGCTGAGATTACAGGTGTGAGCCACTGTACCTGGCCCTGCCCATCCTTTTCTATGAAACCTTGCTGAATCATTCTACCTTCAGTGCCTTTGTTTGTGATCAGTCTTTCTTTTTTAAGCAAGTGTTTATGGCTCATTAACATTTACTGATATGGCAGATGCATTTGGTCTTAGTTCTGTCATCATTGTTTGATAGGCTTTCTGCTTTTATAGTTTTGTGGGGGGTGTCAATTTTTACCATATGGTCTCTGTTGTCTTTGTTTTATTTTCTGTGTGTATGTCTTCTAGATAATTTGGAAAGCTGCGCTTTTGATCCCATAGTTATCTTCATAATTATAATATGACATGATATCTTTAATCCTTTTATTTCTCCAGACAACATTTATTTTCTCCCTACTGTGAAAAGCATCAAAATTAGAATACTTCTACTTCCCCTCCTCTTATCTCCCTTCCATCATTTTAGTTGATTATATTTTTTGTTTACCTTGACGCCTCTAATTTTAAACTTCTAAGCAATTCTTTAGACCCCCAACTATATATGAATATGTCATAGTTTACTTATATTACCTCCCTGCTTCTCATCTCCACTGCTCCAACTTTTTATTATTTATGCCAGTTCTGTTTTGTTTCATTCTTCTCTGTGATGGTCATAATCTTTAGATTGGCTGCAATAGTCCTACAGTTACACAGATTCTACACTCATTGCTGGCACTCTTGGCAGAGCTCCATTTATACCTTGACCCCTGATTTCTCTTCATTGCATTTGTTATGCTTCTGCTCATCCTTTTTATGAATTGTGGTAAAGTGCACATAACATTTACCATTTTAACCATTTTTAAGTACACGGTTCAGGGGCATTAAGTACCTTCTCACTGTAGGGCAACTGATATGGTTTGGCTGTGTCCCTACCCAAATCTCATCTTGAATTGTAACTCCCACAATTTCCATGTGTCATGGGAGGAACCTGGTGGGAGGTAATTGAATCATGGGGGCAGGTCTTTCCCATGCTGTTCTCATGGTGAATAAATCTCATGAGATCTGATGGCTTTACAAATGGGAATTTTCCTGCACAAGCGCTCTCTCTCTCCCTTTGCCTGCCACCATCCACATAAGATGTGACTTGCTCCTCCTTGTCTTTTGCCATGATTGTGAGGCCTCCCCAGACATATGGAACTGTAAGTCCAATTAAATCTCTTTCTTTTGTAAATTGCCCAGTCTTGGGTATGTCTATCAGCAGCGTGAAAATGGACTAATACAGCAGCCATCACCGCCATCCATCCACAGAACTTTTAAAAAATCATCTGCCCATCCTTTTATAGTAAACCTTTCTGAATCATTCTTGATCTGCCTAAGGGTATCCTTAATAATTTTAAGAAGGGGTCATGGGAACTTTAATTCAAAAATATGTTCAACATGTTTCTCTGTTGACTTTATTCTTGAAAGATGGTTCATTGGGCTTTAAATTCTTGGTTTATTCATTCATTTGACAAACATTTATTAATCCCCTGCAGTATGCCAGTTACTGTTCTAGGCCCTGGCAATGCAGTGATGTGTAAAACACACAATCACCTTAACCCTCTTGTAGCTAACTTTCTATTTGGGGAAGACAAACAATAAACTATTAAGTAACTACAATAGGTGGTATGCTGGAGAGGTGTGTGCTATGGAGAAAAACAAAGCAGGTGACGGAGAGCACCTGGACCTGGCTTTGTTCTGTGAAGCAGAGGAGATGGCCCCACAGAATCTCTCACCCTTAGCCCCCGTACACATTCCCACTAATGCAAAGGGTGGAGAGTAGGTTCTGCCTCTTGGCATATCACTCACTCTGGGGAGGTGGGCTTTGTTGGCTTTGTTGGAGCCACTCCCTTGACTTCTCCATTTGGTTGAAGATGGTTTATCAGTTAAGAACACTCACCAGATGCAATTTATGCAAGTAAAAGAAATTCAACTGCAATGGTATGGAGGGGACAGTCCAGGGCTGCCACCAGAACCAAGTTTCTGCCTGCTTTTCTATTCCACCTGTGTTAGTGAGCGTCCTTCATCCTCATGCATGCAAGATAGTTCATTTTCCCCTGGATTCATGTCCCCTTCCCCGTAGACTCCCACTTACACAGCATTAGCCAGACTGGGTCATGTGACAACCCCTGCTTGCAAGGGAGTCTGGGAAGGTAAGTATTTGTGACTGGGCAATTGCTCTTATAATAGACACAGGGCAGTGAGGTTCATGATGCTTTCCACAGATGAAGCTTGTATTTCTTTTCCTCATTGTCTTGTTTGAAACTTGACTCTGCCAATCAAAGCTATAAGTGCCCCGTAAACCTGTTTCCACGCTGTAGATCTTGTTCCACTGGTCTCCTGGCTCTTCCCTATTCCAGGAGCACCTTGGTCTCTTCTTTATAGCTTTGTATGACATGGTTGTATATTAGTGTCATTCCAAAATACATAATGATTTTTGTCAGTATGAATGGTATTTGTATCTGTGTTTAATATTTAGTTTGTTATAGCAATGGTGACCATATAATTTATCAGCCAAATCAGAATACTTTTGAGGGTAAAAGGGGAACACATTAAAAATTATGTCAGAACAACAAGTGTTAATTGAGACTGTCCCAAGCCATGACATATAATTACCCTAGTAATTGCTGAAGTCAATGCACACTGTTGCATTTTATAAATTGATCTGATGTCTTATAGGTTGACTATTATACCTCTATGTCTGCACTCTCCATTCTGCTAATTAACCTGTTGATTCTGTTACATTTTCTATGTAAGTTATCCACAATTAACTGTAATTTTGGTTCTTCTATTCCAGTCCTATTCTATGCTTATTTTTCTTGTCTTATTGCATGAGCCAGAGCTCTAGTACTATATGGAGCTATGATAGCAGACATTTTTTTCTTGCTTCCAGTCTTAAAGTCACATGGTTCACAATGTTCAGAAGACAAAACCCACATGCTCAGAGGAAACCTGGCTTTTTCTGGCACTGAGGCCAGAGAGAAATGTCCCCATGGAGAGGAGATACCATGTGATATTTTTTTTTCCTTGTATTTCCTCCAGAAAACCCTTTTGCTGTGCCTCAGGATGGGGGAGATGAGATCTGAAGCACCCGATGCAGCCTCCGAGAAGAACAACTTCTACAGAGATGCCAGCGACAGCCGAGGTAGCGGCGGTGGCAGAGGAGGAAATGGTGCCTGTGCCCAAAGCCCCATTCCGTGGACTTCTGAGATATGGAGCAAACTCAGGGGTAGGGGCTGGGGGTGCAGGGGAGGGGATTCTGAGCCACCTGTCCGCAAGCAATAGTCTTATTTTGGGCTGGTGGCTTCTGAGAGGTGACTCATTGTGGACTCAGGACGACCAAGACAAAGCAACTCTGGCTGATTCCAGCCAGGAAGATTGAGGCCTGTGAGTTATACCCGTGGTCGAAAACCGAAGCTTACCTTGCCCCCGCTCCCTCCAACAGCGGCCCCTTGGGGCTATTTGTGTCAGAATATTGAATGTGCGTGTGTGTGCGCGTGTGTGATTTGGGGTGTTCTTTTTGTTTGCTTGGTTAGTTGGTTTTTATTGGGGCTTCCCCCCTCAAGTTCTCTGATGGGCATGAGTCACCCTCTGGCTGGGGGTTCTCATCCATGTCAATGTCCAAGCCGCAAGCTTCTTGCTAAGCACAGGGTACAGCCCCTCTGTGTCTCGGGGAGCACTGGGGATTTGAAAATGCCAGTCAGGGTTGGTTCTTACAGAATTCGTTTCTGTAACAATAGTAATACTAAGGGACGCATCTCAGGCTGACCACAGGGCAGGTACCAAGTTAAGTTGTTTTCATGCACTCTCTCTCTCACCACCTGGGAGGCAGGTATGATTAACCCCCTACAGATAAAGCTCACAGTGGGGAAGGGGTGCCCAGGACCACATGGCTAGGAGGAGACCAACCCCTCATTTGACCTCAGGAGTGCAGGAACCCAAAGTCCAGGCTCCAACTCCCTGGACCTGACATGCTCCCCAGCCAGGGCACACCCTGCACGATGCTGGGAGCATCTCCTTGATGCCTCCACAGACCATCGCCCTGACTTCTCCACCATCACCGCCTGGAGCGCTGATCCACTCAGCACATTCTGGCCAAGCATCTGCTGTGTGCCAGGCCCCGTGCTGGGCAGTGATGGGAACGAAAGATGAGTCAGACCTCATCTCTGCCCCTGGGAAGCCTCCCATCTGGTGGGAGACACAGACACATGGATCTTTGCTGGAAAGGGTAACGAGGCTATGGAAACCCAGGGAGGAGGGTTCTAGAAATCCATCCCCTTTCAAGTGAGACTTCCACGTAAACCTAGATGCCCATACCATCAACCCACAGAGCTAATCACCCCCACTCCTGCCCCGCTGCCCTGGGGCATCAATGAGATGGCATCACCTAAATCATCACAAACATCTCCAAAGGCCACGCTGCCAGTGTAGACACACTCATTCCGTGGGTGTTAGTGATACCAAATCTCCCCCAGCTCTTAGCTCGGGAGGCCCTCCTTATTAAATGTGTGTGTCCTCTGAGCCAGCTTCCTCATTTCCTCAGACCTAGGGTTCTCACCCTGACCACCCAACCCTTCACCAGACGACAGTGAGCAAGGCAGGTCCCTGCTCACTGTGCTAGCTTTCTAGCTGGGGCAGGAAGACAGTGAAGAAGGAAGGTGGCAAGGGCGATGAGTGCTCTGCCGGGAACTCAGTTCGAGAGACATGTGAGTGAGACCCTTGTGGACCTGGGGTGGTCTGGGAAGGCCTTCTTGAGCAGATGATTGAAGCCCAGATTTGAACGACACACAGGAGCCGGTAATGGGCGTTAAAGATACGAAAATAGCATTCCACGCAGAAGGAACGGCTAGTGCAAAGATCTGCGGCAGCCACGGGCTTGGTGGTTTCAAGGAAGCACAAGAAAGCCAGGTGGCTGGGGACCCAGAGGGAAGGCAGGAGGAGATGAGGGTGATAGTGCCCAGCTCTGGGCTCCACTGTCAGTCAAGCTGTGCAAACACAATGCCCTGCCTTTGGAAAAGCAGAACAAACTTGCTAGGGCATAAAGCATCCTCCATTCTGCCTGGCTCTCCATCCTCCCAACAGCCCCATGAAGAAGGGACTCTCCCCATTTTATGGACGAGAAGACAGACTCAGCCGGGTCAAGTGGCTTGCCCAGGATCACACAGGCCGGCTGTGGAAGACCCAGGCCCCTGGCTTCAGTCTTTGGGTCCAGCTGTCTCCTCCAGGCAGTGCTGCCAGTGTCCAGGCATATGGCTTGGCAAAGTAGGAGAACCTCTGCTTGGGGTCTCGATTAGAGAAAGGCATGGCTTCCTCTCCCCTGATGTGAGCCATCCCAGGGCCATGTTGTCATAAGCGGGTGCACAGCCTGTCCACTAGCCCAGCTGGGGAAGCCACAGCGGTGTCCCATGTGCAGTGCCTCAGAAGGCAGAGGAAGCCTTGGGGTGGGGGCCCAAGACCCAGATTCTGACATCAGCTCTGCCACTGAGAACAGCGTGACCTCGGGCAAGGTCTGTTACCTCAGTTTCCCCATCGGTAAGAGGAAGGAGTCAGATGGGTATTTAAGGAGTTTGCAACCCTCGTGTCTTGCTCTCCTGGATGATGCTCTGTAGGTGCTTCCTCTGCCAAAAAGGAACTGGTGGCCTTGCCTCCCTCTCCTGGACACCTGGGGTCAGAGGTCACTGCCAAATAGGCAGCTAGAGCTGGGGTTCACCTAAGCATCCCTTGAGATTTACAACCTTCTAGGAGGACACTCCTCCTGCCTGCCCGCCCCCCTCCCCACAAGAGGTCTTTTCAGGAATAACTGAAAAACCCATGGGATTTGTGGTCCTGCTGCTCTGCCAAGTCCCTCTTGGGCAGCCGGGCTGAGGACTGGAACATTCTGTGGCGAGCAGGAGGCCTCAGCAAAGATCACCAAGACCCAGCACACCTGGTATAGATAGCCTGCGGCAATGGCAGGTGCAGAGTGCAGACAGCCACGGCACCCTCCTTCCTGCAGGTCACCCCCACGAGCCACTGAACCTCTCAGAGCCTCTGCTCACCTGTCAAGTGTGTGAGGTAGGGTACCAGGCAGTCACGGTACTTGCTGTCTCACAGAGGAGCCGACAGGTGAGAACAGTGTGCACGTGGGTGTGAACACTCAGTGTGGAAAGCAGGTGTGTGTGTATTCAATCCCCCAATGGTGTCAAGAGCTCCTCAAAATGCCATGGGTCCCCAGGTCATTGTGATAAATACTGTCCCCATCCTGCTGTGGTTGTGGCTGGCAGGTCCTTCAATGAGGAGAGTGTCCCTGAGAACAAGATGGATGCAGGGTAGTGACAAGTTCAAGCATAGATTTCTAGAATTACCACTTTTTAGCAACTCCTCAACCTGATTTTTTAAGCTGCCTACTTTTTCTTTTTACTGTGAGCTTCTGTCCATCACCATGTAATTTGTAATAATAATAATACAAAAAGAAAAACACAAGAGGACAAGATGTCCACAGAGGAATCTGCATTCGAGGCTGCTTTGCAGAACTACCGCGTTTGTAAGGACTGTTTCCCACTGGGAACTGTGTGTAATTAATGAGCAGTTTTATGCTTTCCCTCTCGTCTGTGTATGGTGTGATTGTTGTGTGTTTCAGAATCTCTATTCAGAACCAATAGCTGGTAGTGCCCACTGGCTCGCTGCCCTCAAGTTAGCCTCTGAACGTGCCCTGCACCTAGAGAAGCAGCCTGCTCACCCGCCTCACCTGGCCGCTCCAGTGACCAGGCCAGCACCTGACCATGACCATTGCTGATGTGCAACAGGCCTTAATTGAAAACACACACAAGTACATACGTGCACATGCAACCAGCTGTGCATGCACACACATGCATGGACGCACATGCACACACAGGTGATTTCACAGGTATATCTGGTCCCTCTTGCTGTCTCCAATGCTCTAGAAAGCAGCAAGTAGGCAGCTGACAGTGGTCCCAGGGTGGGTGGCATCTCCCCTCCTCATCAGAAAGATTCAGTCAAATTTTGTCCGAGAGCTGAAGAGAAGGACTTGGGAATGTCAGGGAAAACACGACAGGGATGGGGGTTAACAGGCTGCTTTGGCCGGGAGATGGTTCCCAGTTCACCGTCAAACCAAAAGCTCTCTTCAGGTCATGTCAAAGAGACCAGGGCTGTGGGTGTGGCTGGGCCTGGCACTGACTCCCCCACAGGCTGCTGTCCAGGTCGGGTCAGGATTACAGCCGCCATCCCCACCCAGGCCCCTCCGCTGGCTCGGCTGCTTTCACAATCACTGTGTCTATTAGAGACTGTGCCATTCAAGGAGACAGGGTCCCCGGGGGTGCAGACTTGTAAAATTTGTTATTGGCTTATTTTAATTTTTCAACTTGGCTGAACTGGCCCCCATCAACAGGAAGAGCCTTCGGAAGTGAATTTACAGATTTCCCCCATGTTTGAAATTAACATGAACCCAGGAGGCAGAGCTTGCAGTGAGCTGAGATCGCACCAGTGCACTCCAGCCTGGGCGACAGAGTGAGACTCTGTCTAGGTACGTAGGTAGGTAAGAAGGAAGGAAGGAAGAACAGACCTGGATGGAGTTATTGGGAACATGTCTTATCAATGTTGAAGGGCAACCCATCACTACAGGGAGACATCCACGTGGGTTGTTTTCATCTGCTATGAAAATCTACAGTTGGAATCATGGAAGCAAACTGCAGGGATTCTTAATCATCCTGCTCATGTGGTGGGCATCAGAGGGTGTCTGCCTGGCCCCCACAGCACTGGGATGGTCAGAGAGGCCATGAGCGGATGACGCCCTGATCACTGCCCTTTGCAGTCCAGGAATGCATCACTGGGCTGGGGCCATGCCCTGTGCCCTCTGGAAGACAAGCCTGTGTACTTACTATGTGCCAGATGCCATGCACAGTGCCCTAGTTCCTTGCTGTAGCACCAACACGTCCCACGCTGGTGCTTAAGTGCATGCAAACAACTTTAGGGGTTGTGGCCCGAAAAGCTCAAATGTTAAAGTTAAGCAGTCAGGCGAGCTAGAAGAGGTCAGGATCCTCCTAGAAAACTCACTCGATGACACACGCTTCCCTCACCTATTCAACGGATACTTGCCAAGCGCCTGCTGCTTGCCGGGCCCTGTACCCAGGGCCCATCTGGGAGCCATTCCTGCTATAGCTGGGACCACCTGTGAAACAGCTAGTTGTGCCTAACAGACATGCTCAGATTCACAAAATGAATTCAGAACACTTACCTGTCCCACCCATGAAAGTGACCTTGGAGGTGTCATTGCCCCCACCACTCCAGTTTCTAGTCCAAGCCAACAGCTGGTGCTAGATAGATGCTTCATAAATGAGCAGATTTGACTGTTAGTTACTCTGTACCTAAAACTCCTATCTTCACATCAAAGCCCTGACAGATTTGCCCTTGACAGACTGAAATCCAGGGCTGCTGCAGGGTTCACCTCCAGGAGGCACCATTCACGACACTGTCCCATAAATGGTAATGGGCTCCCAGGGATACTGTTTACGTAGACTGCACTGAGAACGGTGACCCTTGGGTTTGTACAATGAGGTGCCCCGTTGAATGACCCTAAACCAGCCTCCAAAATGTGCGGGATCCCACATCATTGATCAGCGCCAACCCTGAGCACAGGATCAAAAACTATAGATGACATGGCCACCCTGGCCACAACTGGAACCAAGCTGGTGGCCCCAAAGAGAGCCTCTTGGAATTGCACGTCAGTTTCTCATACCCAGTTTCTTCCTATTTTTCCCCATTTCCCGTTTTAAAGCTAGCGGCATACCTCACAGTCAAATAACCAAGTGGTCAGAGTCTGGACGATGTGCAGTAACGAGGTGGGGGCTGCAAGGGTGAGGGGCTCAGTCACCTTAACAAGGCAGGAAACCTCCCACAAAAGGCTGATGTGTCATCCCCAGGGCCAGCTGGACAAGGGCATGCGGCGGCAGGGGTGGGGGGATGGAAATATTTTCTCTCCTGTAAACTCTGACTTCATGTGAGCAGGCATGGGGTCTCTCTGAGAGCTGATAGCCGGGAAAACCAAAACCAATAATATTCCTAATAATACTACAATGTAACAATAATGTGTCTTTCACCGACTGCTGTTGCTCTGCTTTTGTCTTTATATACAGTAGTTTTTATAACAATGTCCCTAGGTTTTAATAAAGGAGTGTCATGTCAACTGTTCCCTAGATTGACGTTTGCTTCGATGTTTCAAAATGAGCTCAAGGGAACCTGTGCCCACATAATATGTCACTCTGTTGGGGAGGGTGGAGGACCAGGGGCTGGGGTCCCAGCCAAGGTGGTGTTGGGGGAGCTGGGCACATGAGTCCGTCCTGAACACTCAATGCCAATGGCAGGTGGATGCCACCTCCAAAGGGGCAGGGGCAAGGTCAGAGAAGAGTGACAGAACCCTGAATCTGGCACTAGCACCCGACAAGACAGAGCTGAAAGCACGTGGAGGGTGGGGGGCGGGCATCACTGCAGATGGCATGCCATCCATGGCCCCTGGTGTGACATGCCAGGTGCCTCTTGTTTGTCATCTCATTGGCAAGAGGACAGAGTAACCTCCTTTAATGAGCACTGTGCTCCTGAAAAGCTACCATCCCTCACGCTGGGACCGTGTGTCCCTCACGCAGGACACAGAATCAATTCTGGCCCCACCCGCCAGCAGAAGGAGTGAGGATGCAGGAGAAGGGACAGGCTGCACCGTGGAGAAAAGCTGCACCAGGCCTTGCAACCCAGTCCCACTTCACCTGGAGCCCAGAGGCCCCCAACACCTGAAATCTGATGACGGGGAT
The DNA here is from genome assembly GCF_009828535.3 of Hylobates moloch. Classification (NCBI taxonomy): domain Eukaryota; kingdom Metazoa; phylum Chordata; class Mammalia; order Primates; family Hylobatidae; genus Hylobates; species Hylobates moloch. The sequence goes on along the minus strand of NW_026652294.1, from coordinate 25,390,083 downwards.
ACCAGACTGCGGGCACCCCCAGACGATGGATGGTGGCAAATACTATTTTCCTCCAGAGAGGTCTCATCATCCGACGCTTCAAAATATTTCTGCCAACAATTTACCAAATGTATCTTTCCTGGCACACAATCAGAGATCACCAGGTACACAAGGCAGCAATGTGAAGAAGCAATGGAGGCACAAGGATTAGGAGACAGGCAGAGAGGCTACAAAGCCCAGGAGCAGTCAGACACGTGTCTTCACGCAGCCACACTTACTGTGCTCCAAATACATAAAATCACATCTGAAACCCATAAAAAAAGATACAGGAAATTTTCTAAAGAGCCGATTAGAAACTGTAGAAATTTCTTAAAAAGTACATAATAACCCAAATTAAGGTCTCAGTAAATGAGTTTAAAGGCAGATTATATAAGACAGTGTGGTATTGGCAAAAGAACAGACCAATGAACAGAACAGACAGCCCAGAAATAGACCCACATAAAATAGTGAACTGATCTTTGACAACGGAGCAAAAGCAATAGAATGGAGGAAAAAATAGTCTTTTCAAGAAATGGTGCTGGAACAACTAGACATTCACGTGGAAAAATACAAATCTGGACACAGACTTTACACTCCAAAAAATTAACTCAAAATGGATCATAGACCTAAGTGAAAAAAAAAAAAAAACAACCCACAACTGTAGAACTCCTAGAAGATAATATAGGAGAAAATCTAGATGACCTTGGTTTGGCAATGACTTTTTAGATACAACACCAAAGACACGATCTATGAAAGAAAGAATTGATAAGTTGGACTTCATTAAAATTAAACATTTCTGCTCTGTGAAACACTATCAAGAGAATGAAGAGACAAGCCAAAGAACGGGAGAAAATATTTGCAGAAAGACACATCTGATAAAGGATCATTAGCCAAAATATACAAAGAATTCTTAAAACTCAACCATAAGAAAACAGAGCCAGGCACAGTGGCTTGCACCTGTCATTCCAGCTATTTGCAAGGCTGAGGCAGGAGGGTCACTTCATCCCAGAAGTTTGAGACCAGCCTGGTAGCTACAGTGAGACCCTGTCTCAAAAAAGAAAACAAGCTGGGCACAGTAGCTCACGCCTGTAATCCCAGTACTTTGGGAGGCTGAGGCGGGTGAATCACCTGAGGTCAGGAGTTCCAGACCAGTCTGACTTACATGGTGAAACCCCATTTCTACTAAAAATACGAAAAAAATACATATATGTTAGCCAGGCGTGGTGGTGCATGCCTGCAATCCCAGCTATTTGGGAGGCTGAGGCAGGAGAATCGCTTGAACCCAGGAGACAGAGGTTGTAGTAGGCCGAGATTGCGCCATTGCACTCCAGCCTGGGTGACAGAGCTAGACTCTGTCTCGACAAAAAAAAAGGAAAAGAAAAGAAAACAAACAACGTGATTAAAAAAATGAGCCAAAGACCTTAAGAGGCACCTCACCAAAGAAGATACACAGGCAGCAAATAAGCATCTGAAAAGATGCTCCACCTCATATGCCATCAGAAATGCAAATTAAAACAATGAGATACCATGACACACCTATTAGAATGGCCAAAATCCAGAACACCACCAACAACAAATGCTGATGAGAATGTGGAGAAACAGGAGCTCTCATTCACTGCTGTGGGAATGCAAAATGGTACCCACTTTGGAAGACAGTTTGGCAGTTTCTTACAAAACAAAACATATTTTTACCATCCGACCCAGCATTCACACTTCTTTGTATTTACCCAAAGGAGTTGACAACTTATGTCCACACAAAACCTGCACATGGGTGTTTATAGCTTTATTCATAATTGCCGAAACTTGGAAGAAACCAAGATGTCCTTCAGTAGGTGGATAGATATAAACTGTGGTACATCCAGACAATACAAGATTATTCAATGCTAAAAAGAAATGAGGTATCAAGCCATGAAAAGACATGGAGGAAACACAGATGCATATTACCGAGTGAAAGCAGCCAATCTGAAATTGTGATTTTCCTACAAGGAAATTCCTTGTGGACAAAGGACAGACAGAACTCAAAATCCTCCTTCTGCTCACGTGAGACAGATGCATGTCTGATTTGCTTCCTCTGACCTATTGTTTCACTAAGCCAAACTAAGGTAGAAGTGGCTATTCCTCTATGCCACCCCACATGATGATTGTGTTTTTGGTGAAAGGCTGGCTGATCAGAGACTCAAAAGAATGCAAGCATTTGTCTCTTACCTACCTATGACCCAGAAGTCCCTTCCCCGACTTTGAGTTGTCCCACCTTTCTGGACCGAACCAATGTACACCTTACACATATTGATTACAATGTCTCATGTCTCCCTAAAATGTATAAAACCAAGCTGTACCCCAACCACCTTGGACACGTGTCCTGAGGATCTCCTGAAGCTCTGTCATGGGTGTGTCCTTAATCTTAGCAAAATAATCTTTCCAAACTGATTGAGATCTGTCTCAGAGACTTTTGGGTTCACACTTGTATCCTGAAAACTACAAAACACTGCTTAAAAAAAGAAAAAAAAATAAATAAGTAAATGAATTATTTTTATAAGAAGAGAAAACACTGCTGAAGGAAATCAAAGGAAATCTAAATAAATGAAGAGGTGACGTATTCATAGATTGAAATACTCAACAACGTAAAGATGTCAATTCTCCCCAAATCAGATTGATGTCAATTACCTCCAATTCCTGCCAAAATCCCAGGAAGATTTTTTGAAGACAGACAAAATAATTCTAAAATTTATACAGAAAAGCAAAGGACAAGAATAGCTTAAGATAATTTTGAAACAGAATAAAGAGGGAGAAATGGGAGTAATCACTCAACCCAATTTTACTACTTATATAGCTATAGCAATCAAGACTACCTGGTTTTGTTAGAAGGACAGACACACAGATGAATGGAACAGAATAGAGAACTTAAATAGACCCACACATATTTGCCAAATTGATTTTTGACTAAGGTGCAAAAGCAGTTTGATAAGGGAAAGACAGGCTTTCCAACAAATGGTGGTGGAGCAATTGGACAGTCATAGGAAAAAGGTAAAAGAAAATAGACCCTTGAGGTAAGCATCTAAGTCTTATATACTAAGTAAAAATAATATTAAAGTAGAATATAAATTTAAACGTTAAATGTTAAACTATAAAGCTTTGGGAAATATTCTTTAAAATAAAAATTGATTAATTGGGCTTAATCACAATTAAAATGTTTTGGTCTGTGAGAGACCCTGTTAAAGGGAGGAACAGAGAAGCTACAGACAGTAAAAAAAAAAAAAATTTCAAACCACATATCCAACAAAGGACTAGTAGCTAGACACAAAAAAACACTCAAAAGTAAATAGTAAAAGACAAAAACAATCAAAGTAGACATGAAGATACATTTTACTAAAGAGGATATACAAAGGGCAAATAATTTGATGACAAAAACAGTCAAAGTAGACACGGAGACATTTTACTAAAGAGGATATACAAAGGGCAAATAATTTTGATGAAGCCCAATTTATCTATTTTTTATATTGTTGCTTGTGCCTTTGGTTTCATATCTAAGAAACCATTACCTAATCCAAAGTCATCAAGAATCACCCATATGTTCTCTTCTAAGAACTTTATAGTTTTAGCTCTTACATTTAGGGTCTTTGATCCACTTTGAGTTAATTTTGTATATGGTGAGGTAGAGGTCCAACTTCATTCTTTTTCATGTGGATATCCAATTGTCTCAGTACAATTTGTAATTGTTCTGGCACCACTATCAAAAACCAACTGACCATAAATGTGAGGGGTTTTTTTTTTTTTGTACTTTAAATTCTGTTCCTTTAATATGTCTATTCTTATGCCAGTACCATTCTCTTTATTAGCATAGCTTTGCCGTAAGTTTTAAAACTGGGAACTATGAGTCTTCAAACTTCGTTCTTCTTTTTCAAGACTATTTTGGCTAATATGGGTCTCTTGCATTTCCATATGAATGTTAGGATCAGCTTGTCAATTTTTGAAAATAAGGTAGCTAGGATTTCGAGAGGGACTTTGTTGAATTTATAGATCAATTTGGTGAGTATTGTCACATTAACAATATTAAGTATTCCAATCCATGAACATAGCATGTCTTTTTATTTATTTAGACCTTTTAAAATTTATTTCAAGAATGTTTTGCAGTTTTCAGGATATAAGTTTTATACTGTTTTGTTAAATACAGACAGCAAATAAGTATATGAAACAATATTTAACATCATTAATCATTAGGCAGATGCATATTAAAACCACAATGTAGTATCACTACACACCTATCAGAATAGCAAAAATAAAAAACCTTGCTGATGGGGCTGTAAAATGTTACAGCTACTCTGGAAAACAGTTTGGTAGTTTCTTTAGAAACTGAACATGTGGCTGTGTGTGGCAGCTTACGCCTGTAATCCCAGCACTTCGGGAGGCCGAGGCAGCTGGATCATGAGGTCAGGAGTTTGAGACCAGACTGGTCAAGATGGTGAAACCCCGTCTCTACTAAAAATACAAAAATTAGCCGGGCGTAGTGGTGGGCACCTGTAAGCCCAGCTACTTGGGAGGCTGAGGCAGGAGAATTGCTTGAACCCAGGAGGTGGAGGTTGCAGTGAGCCGAGATCATGCCACTGCACTCCAGCCTGGGCGACAGAGCAAGATTCTGTCTCAAAAAAAAAAAAAGGAAAAAAGAAAAAGAAAACTGAACATGCAACTACCATCTAACCCAACAACAGTACTCCTGCACATTTATTCCATTTAAATTAAAACTAATATTTATATAAAAACCTGTAAATAACTGTTTATAGCAACTTTATGACATAAAATGATGAAAAACACATGTGGGAAAAATCCACATGTACTTCAGCTGGAGAATGGTTAAATTGTAGTACGTTCATAACATGGAATACAATGCAACAATAAAAATAACTATTGATACATGCAAAAAATCTGGATGAAGCTCCAGATATTATGCTTAATGAAAAAGCCAACCACCACAAGTTACATGTTATATTTATATAATACCCTTAAAATGATGTGATTATAAAAGTGGATACCATATTAATATTAATGATTGTCAGGGATTAAGGAGGGGGTGGGACAGGAGGAAAGTGGGTGTGGCTATCAAAGAACCACAGGAGGGATCCTTGTGATGGAAATGCTCTGTAATTCAGTGTGTTGATGTCAGTATCCTAGTTGTGATATTGTAATGTAGTTTTGCAAGATGCTGCAACTGAGGGAAACCAAGTAAAAGAATGTCTCTGTACTACTTCTTACAATTGCATGTGCATATGCAATTATCTCAGAATAAAAAGGTTTAATTTTAAAAATCAGATTAGACACAAATGGAGAGGTAATTAATCAACCTGAAGATACGTCAAAAGAAAACATCCAGAATAAAGAGAGGGGATAAAAGAACGAAAAACACAGAAAAGTACTTAGCAGTCATATATACATATATGTGTGTGTGTGTGTGTGTGTGTATGTATATAATATATATACTGAAAGGAGATATATAACTGAAATATAATTGTTCCAGTAGGCAAGGTAAAAGGGATTGGAGGAGAAATACTATTTGAAGAGATAAAAGGTTAAGAATTTTCTGCAACTACTGAAAGATATCAAGCCACAAGTTCAAGAAGCTCTACTAAACTGAAGTAGAAGACAAAGAGAAAACCTTAAAAGCAGTCAGAAAAGGGGTGGGGGTGGGAGTGGAGATTAACTTCAAAGAAGCACAATTAGACTTGCAAACTACAATGAAAGTACTGGAAACTAAAGGACAATATAATATTATTTTATACTATTATATCAAACAGTATATATGTTAAAAGAAACTGCCAAACTAGAATTCTAAACCTAGCAAAAATATCTTTCAAGAGTGAAGGTAAAATAAGACTTCTTTGAAAAGATTAAAATTTTTTAAATATATAATAACTAATAGACCCCAACTTTAAAAAATATACCAAAGTGTATTCTTTAGGCAGTAAAACAAATGATCCCAGGCAGAGGTTCATGATACAGAAGGAATAAAGAGCAACAGGAAGCATATATCTGGGGCAAATCTAAATAAAGAATGGCTGATTTGATGGTTGTAATAATGTCTCGTGAGTTTTAAAATATACAGAAATAAAATATGTAACAACTGCAGAGAACACAGGAGGGGTATAAGTTAAGTTAAAGTATTCTTAGGTCCTCGGATTGTCCAGGAATACCAAACAATATTTACAATATTATGCGAAGGATGCATTTTGTAATCTCTAGGGTAACCGTTGCAATAACAGTAAAAGAAAATATAACTTCCAAGCTAATATAAAGGAAAACACAGAATGACAAAATGCACTTATCCAAAAGAAGAAAACAAAAATTGAGAAAAAAGAATATAAAACAGGTGGGACAAAAAAAATCACATAATTAAAATATTTAAAACCAAATATTTTAGTAATTACATCAAATATAGGTGAATGAAATGCGCCATTTAAAACACAAAGACTATCAGATTGGATTTAAAAAAAAACCAAAAACACCAACTATATGTTATGTATAAAAAACATTTACAACATTAGGTCACAGAAAGTAAGCGCAAGTAAAAGGATGGGAAAAGATATACTGTGCAAGCACCAACGCAAACAAACAACAAACAGAAAAACTGGTGTATCTGTAATAATATTAGATAAAGTATACTTAAAGATGAGAAGTATTAGCAAAGATATAGGATAACATTTCATAATGATAAAAGACAATTCTACAAGAAAATATAACTATCTTAAACTGGTAGGCACCTACTGACACACAACCTCAAAATATATATAAAAAAACTGATAGAACTATAAGAAGTAGACAAAATCACAATTATACTGGGAAATTTTAGCATACTTCTCTCTATAACAGGCCAAACAATCAGATGAAAGATAAGTAAGAATATGAAGAACTGAATGTGATTAAGAAATCTACCTAATGGAGACATCTGGAATAATGCATTCAACACATACCAATACACATTTTCCTCATGCAGACACAGAACTTTTACAAAAAGTTACCTTATACTGTATAATTAAGCAAGTATCAGTGAACTTCAGAGGACTTTATTTGACCACAATGCCATTAAGATAGAATTCTATAAAATAGATATATATATAGGAATTTTCTACTATATTTCTCACACTTCTGAAGGCTGAGAAGTCCAAGATCAAGGCACTGGCAGATGTGGGATCTGAGGAAGACTCACTCTCTGCCTCCAAGATAGCGCCTTGTTGCTGTGTTCTCTGGGGATGAATGCTGTTTTCCAAACATATGGGGATATTCTAGCATACACACACACACACACACATACACAAGAAAAAATATATATATATATCTAGTGTGTGTGTATATACATATGTGTGTGTATATATAAGAAAATTCCTATAGTTCCATATATATTCCATATATATGCTAGAAAAAATACATTACATATAAAAAATCTATTAT
>NW_026652294.1:25356971-25377628 GCF_009828535.3 Hylobates moloch | reverse complement strand
GGGCGACAGAGAAAGACTCCATCTCAAAAAAAAAAAAAAAAAAAAGAACAGTCAAATAAACACAAAGTACATTAAAAGGAAAAGAACAATGAAGACAAATACACAACTAAAGAAAAACAAAAACATAACACAGAGACGATCAGCAAGGCCAAATGCTTGTTCTTTAAAAAATAAAATAAAATTGGTAAATCTCTGGCAAAACTCATATGATAAAAATGAAGAAGACACAAATTCCCAATATCAGAAATTAGAAAGAAGACACCACTACACCTCCAGCAAGCACAAAAATGAAAACAGGCTGAAATGGTTTGAATGTATGTTTTCCCCCAAAATTAATATTTTGAAACCTAAGACCCGATGTGATAGTATTAAGAGTCAGGGCCCTTAGGAAGTAATAAAGTCTTGAGGATGGAGCCCTCATGAATGGGATTAGTGACATTATAAAAGGGCTGGAGGGGACTTTCTGGGCCTTTTTGCCTTTCCATTTCTTCTACCATGTGAAGACACAGCATTCATCCCCAGAGGACACAGCAACAAGCCGCCATCTTGGAGGCAGAGAGCGAGGCTTCCCCAGACCCCACATCTGCCAGTTCCTTGATCTTGGACTTCCCAGTATTTAGAACTGTGAGAAATTAATTTTTATTGTTTGTAAGTTACCCAGTCTGAGGTATTCTGTTACAGCAGCCCAAAAGGACTAAAAAGGAAATTGTTATGAAAAAATAATATCCAAAGCGTTTGAAAATATAAAAGAAATACTTTTCTTTAAAAAGTACAAATTTTCAAAGCTGATATAGAAATACAGAAATGTAAAGGGTCCTATAGTAATTAAATCAGTTGAATCCATAACCAAATCTCTCCCACTAAGAAAACCCCAGGGACATGGATGAAGCTGGAAACCATCATTCTCAGCAAACAAACTAACACAGGAAGAGAAAACACCACATGTCCTCACTCATAAATGGGAGTTGAACAATGAAAACACATGGACACAGGGAGGGGAACATCACACACCGGGGCCTGTGGGGGCTGGGGGGCAGGGGGAGGGAGAGCATTAGGACAAATACCTAATGCATGCAGGGCTTAAAACCTAGGTGATGAGTTGGTAGGTGCAGCAAACCACCATGGCGCATGTATACTTACGTAACAAACCTGCACGTTCTGTACTTGTATCCCAGAACTTAAAGTAAAATAAAAGTAAAAAGAAAAAAAAAACCCAGGCCCTACAAATTCAACCATTTAAGGAAGAGATCACGCCGATCATAAGCTCTTCTAGAAACCATGCCAATCATATACAAGCTCTTCTAATGAATATTAAAGAGCATAAAATGGCCTCAATTGATTTTTGAGACTAGAATTACCCTGATACTAAAACCTGACAAAGTAAGTCTCACTCATCAGCATAGACGCAAAAATCTCAATTAAAAGACAATAAACAGAATTCAGCATGACCTAATCAGGTATATGAACAGAAATGTCTGCTCATTAGTGCATTCTCACACTACTGTAAGACATACTTAAGACTGGGTAACTTATAAAGAAAAGAGGTGTAATGACTCACAGTTCCACATGGCTGGGGAGGCCTCAGGAAACTTACAATCATGGCAGAAGGCACCTCTTCACAGCGTGGCACATGCCTGTAGTCCCAGCTACTCGGGAGGCTGGGGCAGGAGAATCGCTTGAACCCAGGAGGCAGAGGTTGCGGTGAGCCACATTGCACTCCAGCCTGGGCAACAAGAGTGAAACTCTGTCTCAGACGACAGCAGAAAGGAGAGCAGCATGGTGGAGGCAGCCCCTTATAAAACCATCAGATCTCCTGAGAACTCACTTACTCTCACGAGAACAGCATGGGGGAAACCACCCCCATGATTCAATTATCTCCACCTGGTCCCACTCTTGACACCTGGGGGTTATTACAATTCGAGATGAGATTTCGGTGAGGACACAGAGCCAAACCATATCAATCAGGTTGCTTTGACATCAGAAAACAATAAATATAATTAGGGGAATTCTCATTTTTTCTTTAATAGAAAAATATATGATCATTTCAAGAGATACAACAAAAATTGTAAAGTTCAACAGCCATTCAAGATAAAAACAGCTAGACAAGCTAGGAGTCCAAGGGAACTTTGTTTTAACAGACACTAGACAGCCACAAAAAATTACAGAAAATATCTTACTTGTCTCAATACTTGAAATATGGAAAGCTTTCCTTTCCTGTAAGAAGCAAGCCCATGGTCCCAGCTGTCATCACTGCTACCCAACATTGACTATGAAGTCTCAGGCAGTACAGGAAGACACAGACAAGAAACAAAAGGTGTAAGGATCAAAAAGGAAGAAATTTTCAAACATTACCTTTCACAGATGATATGACTATATAGGTAGAAAACCTAAAATAATCTAACATAAATTATTTCCAGTAGCTAAACATTAAGAAATATGTAATCCCAGCAGTTTGGGGGGCTGAGGTGGGTGGATGACCTGAGGTCATGAGTTTGAGACCAGCCTGACCAACATGGAGAAACCCCGTCTCTACTAAAAATAAAAAATTAGCCAGGCATGGTGGTGCATGCCTATAATCCCAGTTACTCGGGAGGCTGAGGCAGGAGAATCACTTGAACCCAAGAGGCAGAGGTTGCGGTGAGGCACATTGCACTTCAGCCTGGGGAACAATAGCAAAGCTCCATCTCAAAAAAAAAAAAAAAAAGACAGAAAGCAATACGTTATTTCATTCATGCAAAATCTAATGTGGGTTGGTGAAAACCCCTTTAGTTCTAGGCATCCTTCATCCTGTCCACCATCACCTCACTGGTGGCCTCCAAGGTCACCATGACGAAAGACAGAGTGTTAGGGAAACACATCAACTTTGAAACTTTGGCCCAAAAGTGGTACATGACACTTCCACTCACATTTCATTTGCTAGAACTAGTCACATGGCCCCATCTAACTACTAGGAAGTAGGAAGTGTAATCTTCCTGTATGCCCCTCTGGTCATTGTTTTTCCCATACGTAGAACATACTCTCAATTTCTCAAGAGAGGAAACCCCACTCCCATAAGTCAGCAAATCCAGCTTGAAACTGAGGGTCTTCTTAGGCTAGGCACAGTGGCTCATGTCTGTAATCCCAACACTTTGGGAGACCAAGGGGGGTGGATCACCTGAGGTCAGGAGTTTGAGACCAGCCTGACCAATATGGTGAACACCCCATCCACAAAAAAAAAAAAAAAAAAAAAAAAAAAAAAGAAAGAAATTGAGGGTCTTCAAGTGAGCTGCCTAGTGCTCTCCATCAGGTCTATACCTGTTTCTTCTTGGTCTGGAGATTTGTAAACTAGAAGAGACATATTCCTTTCCTCCTATACAGACCCAATATTCAATGATGGAGTAGGGTTAGGACAACTGCAATAAATACTTTTACTTTTAAATGGAGAGAATGAAGACAGATAGAGGCAACAATTCTGAAATCTTCTTAGGCTCTGCGCATTGGCTCATGTCTGTAATCCCAACAACTTTGGGAGACCGAGGTGGGTGGATCACCTGAGATCAGGAGTTTGAGACCAGTCTGACCAATACAGTGAAACCCCGTCTCTAAAAAAAAAAAAAAAAAAAAAAAGAAAAGAAAGAAAAAGAAATTGAAGGTCTTCAAGTGAACTGCCTAGTGCTCTCCATCAGGTCTATACCTGCTTCTTCTTGGTCTGGAGATTTGTAAACCAGAAGAGACATATTACTTGCCTCCTACACAGACCCAACATTCAATGATGGAGTAGGGTTAGGACAACTGCAATAAACACTTTTAGTTTTAAATGAAGAGAATGAAGACAGGTAGGGGTAACAATTCTGAAATCCTTCTGAGTAGACATTGTGAAATCTCCTACCCTTGTTAGAGAAGGCTTCTTCATTAAGCTTCTCTAGGAAGAAGTCCCTTGTTCCTTGTTCTCCCTGGCCCTTTTGTCATTCCATCACCCTCCTTGGCCACATCTCAAATGGACGTGGAAGAATATGCTGTGTTTGGACTGTGAAACTCAGCTGCTGTTGGCCCATGGAAAATTGGAGCTTGTTTTAAGTCATGAATGGTCCGAGCCTTTTTTAGTTCAAACTGTGGGTTTCTTTTGTAATACAATGTCCTTAAAACTTAGTCTGCTTTTGATTTGTTTCCAAAGAGTTTCCTGTACCATAACTCCCTGAGAAGGTCTTTTTGAGACGTATATCTCAACTTATTTACCTTCTTTGGTCCCCCATCTCTCTCTCGCACACAATATCATGGCACTTACCTTGAGTCTATCTGGATCGTTTTAATCTGCCTTTTGCCCTGAGGTAGTTTGAGCCTTTGTTGCTCAATGGTGTTGTCAATCCTGTATCAAGTCAGTTGGCATCTGGAAACAGTCGGCTTTTTAATTTTGCTAAGCCCTAACTTTCTGGAATTTCTCTATTTCCTTTATGGCTGCTCACAAACTAGCCACTTATTTCTTGTAAGACTTTGTTGAATAAAATCAACAGCCAAGATATGCTTACAATAGCCTTCTTTCTTAGCCTTCTTAATGCAAGTATGCCATTTAACAAGTGTGTTACCATTAATAGTACAGATTGCCATGCCCCAGCCTCCAGTAGCAGTGTCCTTGGCACACACCACCAGCCACTAAGCTAATGCTGTATATTTTGACTTTTTGATACAGCAGCACCAATGATTAGTCGGGACAGGATAGGCTATGCTGAGGTAAAAAACAAAGGGTTGTTTATCGCTCACGCAAAGATGATGCAATCAGGCAAAGCTCCAGGGAAGAAACTCTCCTCCATAAAGTGACGCAGGGATCCAACTGCTTTCATCTTGTGTCTCCACAATTTCAACACAGAGCCTCCCTGCAGTGAATATCATGGAAAGGGAAACAGAATAAAGGAGGCACTCTTCATGACCTCATCCCAGAAATAGTGTTATATATTGCCTTCCTAAAACCCCCCAAATTAAAACATACTACAAAAACACTATGACCAAATCAATATGTCATTGGCATAAGAATGACAGATTAGAATATAAAATATATGTGAGTATATATAATAATTTCATATAACAAAAGTAACATTTTGATACAGTGGGGAATTATTATTTAATACATAATTATTTTGTTTTCATCCCAGAAATAGTGTTATATATTGCCTGCCTAAAACCCCCCAAATTAAAACATACTACAAAAACACTATGACCAAACCGATATGTCACTGGCATAAGAATGACAGATTACAATATAAAATATATGTGAGTATATATAATAATTTAACAAAAGCAGCATTTCAATACAGTGGGGAATTATTTAATACATAATTATTTTGTTTTTCACTAAACCACAAAGATTTAACTGGCATAACAGGCTACTTATCCAGAAAAAAAATAAAATTGGGCTCCTGTTTTAGCCATATATGAAAATAAGATTTATATTAAAGGCTTAAATAGAACAATAAAAATTCAGCAAGAAATTCTGAAGGGTTATATCAACACTCTCAACAAAGGGACAGGTTCCTAACCAAGACCAGATACCCAGGAGCTATAGAAGGAATGATAAACATTTGGTAATGCAAAAATTAATTTTTGTATGACAAAAGATGATGTAAAGTCAATATATAATTGAGATTTGGAACACAGAGCCACTTGTAAGGCTGAAATTTAATATACAAAGAACACGCACAAATTGACAGGGAGGGAACAAACAACCCAATAGAAAAGCAAAAAGAAAAACCAAGAGGCAAGTCACAGAAGGAAGCCAAATGTCACCCAACATATGAAAAGACCTTCAGACTTCCTGGGATGGCAAAGGGGAGCCAGTTGAAATAATGAGATACCACTTTATGTCTATCAGACTGGCAAAAAATAAATCTACAAATCTATTGTTGGCAGCTGTGTGAGAAAAGGGTACTCTTATGCACTGCTGCTGGAAATGAGAATTATAACTTCTGTTGAATGCAATCTGAAAATATCTATTAAAATTTAAAATGCACATACACTTTGAACCCAGCATGAGTAAAATGGAATTCCGTGGTAGAATAGAAACAAAATGATGCTTATCAGCAGAGGAAGACTTAGAGGTGTGCTACAGGGGAAAAATGAGTATACACATATATATCATATATACGCATATATTTATCATCTATACACACATACGTCTACTTTTATTATAAAATTTATTAACACTAGAAGATTTGTGGCACAAAGTTTACAAATAATAATAAAATATATGATACTCTGTTTTATAAAATGTATATATTCAACTGATTCTCACAGAATGCTTTTTTGATTTTTGCCAAAGTCTTGTACCTGCAGCCAATAGATAGTTGCAACCAATACACAAATATAACATAACATTACCCACAGACAGCTCAGTCACCGTGGAAGAAAACCCTCCTGGGGGTTGTCACTGAGGGTTTCGCTGGGTCCTCACCCCAGGGAAGTGAAGACTTTGTGCCACATGATCAAGGGCTTGGATCATTGTGGTCTTTTGTGTTTCCAAAGACAATTACTACAATATTTCCCTTACCACATGCACTGTTGTGATATTATCTTACCACTTCCATCAAAAGGTGAATGTTGTATCTCCTTGCCGTGAATCTGAGCTGACCTGTCATCATTGTGATCAATAGAATATGGCGGAAATGACACAGCTCCAGCCTTTGCCTCTTGGAGTGCTTCTTCTTAGAACTCAGTCACCATGCTGTGAGGAAGCCCAAGTGGCCATGTGGAGAGGTCAACACAGAGGAGAGTTCAGGTCCCTTCCTGATAGGCCCAGCTGAGCTCCAGCTTGCAGCCAGCATCAACCCCCAGCCATGTGAGGGAGGTCATGTTGAATCCTGCAGCCATCCCAGTATCCCAACACCATGTGAAGCAGATACACCACATGTGTAACCCACAGGCTTGTCATAATAAATGGTTGTTGGCAATTCAAACTACTAAGTTTTAGGGTGGTTTGTTACAAGGCAATAGATAACCTGAACAACTCTCCAAATGAGGACTTGGTTTAAAAATGTATTTTAATGATAGGAACAAATACATATATTATGCTTAAATGCCAAAATGTGTTACCATCTGTATAGTTTGCTTTCCTGGCAGTCTTTTTGGTTCTGTTTTCCTATTTTGCTTGGCTTCGTTTTCTCCTTCCCACATATCACATCCTATGCCCCCAAATCAAGTTGATTCTGGATACTTATGCAATTATTTATTAATGTGTACAGACACATATAGAGAGGGTTTTATTGAGGAGAGGATCACTGTGTTATAAAAATGACTCTGTGGTTCTATATTTTGCTTTCTTATTTGACAATTCTTTGTGAAAATTCCTCCAAATCCCCTATAGAGCTCCAATTCATTATTTTAAATCGTTGCAAAAAATTCCACAGCATGGCCATTCCATATTAATCAACCATTCTCAGGGGTATGCTGGAGCCAGCATATACTGGCTGGTGAAAGTCTACTGTTAATTTTTCAGGAATTTTTGTGAGTCAGTTGTTAAATGCAGCCAATAAAAAAATTAAATTACACAAACTTCCAATTAAGTACATTTTATTAAAAACAAAGGTAATGCATACTCAATCACATCCTAATTATCTTACCTCATTTTACTATTATTGATGCACCTAGGGTGACTTAATGTTTATTACAAAATACTACATAATGGCATGCTTCTGTGCATCTCTCTCCAAGACAGTGTTCAGGGGCGTCACATAGGTAGTTTAAAATTGGCCTTGGTGGAACTATATACACCATGGGAATTGGCAAACAATGCACATCAGGGCCTGATTGATTGTTTTGTTGATTGTCTAGACTTAAGCAAGTGATGGAGAAAATGTTAATGATGCAAATTCAACTTTAAAGTGTGTCACGTCTGTAGCTATTGCATTGTGGAGCAGGGACAGGTGAGGTGTTTGAATTATTAAGCTGGTTGAGAGAGGCTGCATGGAGAAGATAAGCACAGAGGTAAAGGAGGTGAGGGTGTGAGCCCAGCGAATATCCGAGACAAGAGCATCTGAGCAGAAGGAATCACAAGTGCAAAGGCCCTGGGGCAGGTGTGTGCCTGGCACTTCGGAGGAATGGGAAGGAGGGCAGTGTGGCTGGAGCCCAGTGAACAGGAGAAAGTGAAGGGGGGTGGAATGCAGGAGGGGTAATAGGAGGGGATGTTAGAGAAGGTGCAGGGAGCCAGTCAAATTATCTGGGGCTTTGCAGAGTCCGGGAAGGACGCTGGCTTGCATTTCAGGTGAAAAGGAGGTGCCTCAGCAAGGTTTCGGCAGAAAAGCAGCATAATCTGGCTTACCGTGTAAAGGCTTCTTCTGACTGCAGTGCTGAGAACAGACTGCAGAGGCAAGGATGAAAGTGGCTTGCACTAGGATGGAAACGGGGCAGGGTGGAGAGAAGCCATCAGATTCTGGATGCACTGGGGCAATGAAACGACAATTTCCTGACAGATTGGATGCAGGGTGCAGGAGAAAAAGGAACCATGAATAAACAAAGGCTCCTGGCCCGAGCCACGGGGAAGAAAGGGCAGCCACCAACCCAGATGGGGAGGTGGGAGGAAATGAGGAGATCAGTGTTGAACGTGTTGGATGTGAGCAGAGGTGTCTTTGACATCCACGTTGAAAACCTAGTTGGAGGTCAGGAGTCAGGACAGAGGTCCAGGCTGGAGGCGTACATGGGAGTCATTGGCATCGGAGGGCATTTAAAACCCTGAGGTGGGATGAGTTCAGTAAGGGAATAAGAGGGTAATAAAACAAGACACAGGAAGGACTGAGCTCCAGAACGCACCAACACATTCAAGGTCAAGGACACAAAAAAGAGCCAGCAAGGGACTGAGGAGGAACTACCAGAGAGGTGGGAGCGAGGCTGAGAGCAGCAGAGTCCTGGCAGCCAGGTGAGGAGAGGGCAGCAAGGAGGAGAGAGAGACCAGCCAGCAGAGTCAGACTCAGAGGGTGGCTCAGACAGCCGACGTCTGCCAGTCGACCCTGGGTTTTGGGTTAGGGGTCACTGCTGACTTCATTAAGCCTCAGGGAATCCATGGGGTCAAGAGTGTGCTGGAGGGGGGTGTTCAAGAAAGATGGGGAGGAGTTTCGCTCCTTCAAACAGCTGTGCTATCCAGAGGGGGAAAGAAACATGGAAGTGGCCGGGCGCCGTGGCTCACGGCTGTAATCCCAGTGGGAGGTTGAGGCGGGCAGATCACCTGAGGTCAGGAGTTTGAGACCAGCCTGGACAACATGGTGAAACCCCGTGTCTACTAAAAATACAAAAATTAGCCATGCATGGTATGCATGCCTGTAATTCCAGCTACTCGGGAGGCTGAGGCAGGAGAATCGCTTGAACCCAGGAGGCTGAGGTTGCAGTGAGCTAAGATCGCGCCACTGCACTCCAGCCTGGGCTACAGAGCGAGACTCCATTAAAAACAAACAAACAAACAAAAAAACATGAAAGTGGAGGGCAGGAGTAGAGATCAAGACTGTTTTTGAAGATGGAGGAACAATCAGGGTACAGTGGCTCTCACCCGTAATCCTAGCACATTGGGAGGCTGAGGTGGGAAGCATTGCTTGAGCCCAGGAGTTTGAGACCAGTCTGGGCAACATAATGAGACCCCTGTTTCTACAAAAATTGTAAAGGTTAGTCTGATGTAGTGTTGCATGCCTGTAGTCCCAGGAATTCCAGGCAGCAGTGAGCTGTGATCAGACCACTGCACTCCAGCCTGGGCAACAAAGTGAGACTTCATCTCAAAAAACAAAAATAAAATAAAATAAAATAAAGATGGAGAAACAGTGGGTGCATGAATGCTGATGCTAGGAGTGGAGCACCTGTGGCAGGGCACAAAACAGACGGACTGCTCCCTGGTAAAGCCCGGGCTTTGATGGGGCCCCTTCCAGTCAGTGGCACATGCTCTTCCCCACCCCTGCATGTCCATCCCCAGAGGAGAGCGAGCCCTGCGCCTCGCTCAGATGCAGCCCCGTTGGGAGTGACACATGCTCTTTTAAAAGAACACCCCAACTGCAGTGGGACGTCCCACCTTCCCATGAATCACCCCAGAAAATAACCGAGTGGCTGGCAAATATTCAAACCAAACCCCCAGTGCGGGAGGCAGCAAGATGTGACATG
This sequence comes from Hylobates moloch, assembly GCF_009828535.3. Lineage (NCBI taxonomy): Eukaryota > Metazoa > Chordata > Mammalia > Primates > Hylobatidae > Hylobates > Hylobates moloch. The sequence goes on along the minus strand of NW_026652294.1, from coordinate 25,367,527 downwards.
AACGAGGAGTGTGCAGGATGAGCCTGAGAGGCAGGGACAGACGGGCTCTTGTTAGAAATGTCTATTTGTGGCTCCCCCGTCTAATTTCTGAATATGATAATGAATAAATATTGGTCTTTGCTTCCGCAGCCTTTTCTATCTGGGTGGCTCAGCCAATTAGATGCTGCCACCTTTTGTTTTCTAGAACTGTTGAGAGACTGGGGCTCAGAGAGAAGAAAGGCATCCCCCAAGGTCTCAGGGCAAGATGGTAACAGGGAAGGGGGCACCGAATGGTCAGAGACCCTGGGAAGGATCTGTGTTTGCCCTAAGCTTGAACTCTACCTCCTGCATTTGTCTCTGTAATGCACCCTCCGAGTGTCATCCAACTACTGCTTAAATACCACCAATGGCAGGGAGCTCACTACCACTAAGTGGTCCGTGCCATCGTTAGTTGGTTCAGAATGTTAGAAAGTTCCTTCATTTGACAAACTTCTTTCTTGAATTCCTGTAATGTCTTGAGTAGTTCTCTAGACGTGGGATGCCGTGAACTTGTCCTTCAGGGTCCCTGCCCTCAGTGGAGAGACAAACAGGAACCTACACACAGCAGCACAGGGAGGAGAGGCAGGAGAATCCAGCTCGTGCTTATGCAGTGCAGAGGACGCAAGGCCACAGGAGAGGGTGATGAGGCTTTTTGCATTAGTTGACATTGAGCACTGTCAACTAAGCTGAGAGCTGGGTGACAGGAAGGAGCTCTATTTGTGGGTCCAAGTAAGGGCAGAATTCTGAACAGAGGGACGGGATTGTGGAGGGAATTCCCAGAGGTGGGCAGGCACCCTTGACATTCTCACTGGGGAAGAGTCAGTCCCAGGATCAAAAACTGGAGGGCTGGGCGCAGTGGCTCATGCCTGTAATCCCAGCACTTTGAGAGGCCAAGCAGGGTGGATCACTTGAGGTCAGGAGTTCAAGACCAGCCTGGCCAATATGGGGAAACCCCATCTCTACTGAAAACACAAAAATTAGCCAGGCATGGTGGCGCACGCCTGTAATCCCAGCTACTTGGGAGGCTGAGGCACGAGAATTGCTTGAACCCGGGAGGTGGAGGTTGCAGTGAGTGGAGATTGTGCCATTGCACTCCAGACTGGGCAACACAGTGAGACTCCGTCTAAAAAAAAAAAAAAAAAAAAACCTGGAGTAAGGCAATTGGGCAATTGGTCGCAGGGCACGGGCCACCTGTCTGCTGTGCATCACCCTTCAGCAGCCCCTCCCCCAGTTCACCTCCCCACCTTCCCCACCCCCACCAACTCTAGGTCTTCTGGCCCTCCTGTCTTCTCTGAGTGGTGCTGGGAGGAGGGTCTGGGTGGGCTTGGGATCACAGAGGGCAGACACATTGAGGAGGCTCTTGAGGTCACAAAGGCCCACTGCTATGGTTTGAATATTTACCCCCTTCAAAACTCATATAAAACTTAATTGCCAATTTGGCAGTGTTGAGAGGTGGAGCCTTTAGAGATGATTGGATCATGAATCATGAGGGTTCTGCCCTCGTGAATGGGTTAATCCATTCACAGATTAGTAGCTTAGTAGATGAATGGGCTAATGGATTAATGGGTTATGACAAGAGTGGCATTAGTGGCTTTATACAAGAAGGGAGAGAGACCTGAGCCAGCACACTCAGCCCCTCACCATGTGATGCCCTGTGCCACCCCAGGACTCTGCAGAGAGCCTCCACCAGCAAGAAGGTCCTCACCAGATGCAGTGCCTTGACCTTGGACTTTTCAGCCTCCATACCTGTAAGAAGCAATTTGCTTTTCCTTATTAAAAAAACCCAGTTTCAGGTATTCTGTTATAAGCAACAAAAAATGGACTAAGACACCCACAGAGGAGGGGCTGAGTCAGGACACCGGGTCTGGCTGCTCCCCGACCTGTGGAGGCCCTGAAGCCCCAGACTTATTGTGCTTGCCAGACTGTGAGGCAGCTCCTCCTGTGACCGAGGCCCCTCTGGCTCCCTCCCCTCAGCCAATGGCCCCCCTCTGCCCCTTGGGCCCATGTGCCAGCTTCCCTCACCCAGGGGGCAGCCCTGCAGAGACCTCATCAAGGAAAACCCCATCCCTCCTGGGCCTTCTCTGAGGTTGCGGTGAGCTGCACAGTGTTCCCAAAATGACACATCTGCATCCTAACCCCAGGAGCTGTGAACGTGACCTTATTCGGATATGGGGCTTTTGCAGATGTGATTAAGACAAAGCCCGACCTAAATCTACTGACTGGCATCCTCATGAGAGGAAGGAGAGGGAGGTTTGAGACACTCAGACACAGAAGGCACCCAGAGCGAAGGCCACGTGACATTGCAGGCAGAGAGGAGAGGGATGCGGCCACAAGCCAAGGAATGCCAAGAGCTTCCAGGACCCATTGGAGGCTGGGCAAGAGGGGTCTGGAGCAGACTCACCCTCAGCCTCCAGAAGGAACCAACCCTGCCGACACCTAGATTTCGGACCCTGGGCTCCAGAACTGTGAGAGAAGACATTGCTGTTGATTTAGGCCACCTAGTTTGCGGTCATATGTTATGGTAACCCTGAGCTAACTCACAGAAGGATCAAAACCACTCAGGTGACGGGTGCTCCATAAATATGAGTGGGATGCGTGGATGAGAGGCTGGTCCCGAAGAGTGGAGCGCCCCCACCCCACACCTTCTTTCCTTTAACACTGCAAGGTCACAGCCTCTCTCAGCATCTGGCCCCACTTTCTGAATCTCACCCTGGCCCCCGGGGCATCCCATTGAGGCCCCCTGCTCAGCCATGCTGTGGCTGTGACCTGGCAGCTCTGGGCTCCTGTCGAATGAGTGTGCGGGAACTCAAATAATACCTGCAAACTGCCGGGGACAGCCACGAGTGCAAACGCATCAGTGCGCCTCCACCTCCACAGCAAGTGACCCCAGTGAGATGTGTCCCCAAATGGAGGGTAGTTTTGCTTGAAGCTGATGTCTCTTATATGTAATTTTATTCTTATCGATAGAAGCAGCTTGTAAAATGTGTAGCTACGTGTGTTTAAAGGCTTTTACACTGTGTAAAATTTTTCCTAAAGTTAGATTCACAAATCAGGGGGTGGGGGAAGTATTTTGTCAGATGCGTCCCCGCTCCAGCTGGCCACGGTGCCTGCTGCTCCGGCCTCTCCCCACGCCTGCCAGGGTGGGGTTCCCTGCCGGTGCCTGGAAGGGAAAGGGCCCAGGACCTTCCCAGTGCCCTCCTCCCGGCTCCCTCCGGATGGGCCATATTGTCCCTGGAGTTGGTCTGAGATAGAAGCTGTGCCCTCAGGAAAGCTGCATTCCAAACATTTTGTCTCCACCCAGGAGAGGATCTGAGCTGCCTGCCCAGTGGGGAACAGCCCTGCACAGCCAGCTGCTCACAGAGCCTGCATGAGGCCCCATCCCCTGCTGGGTCATCATTTGCTTTCCACGGCCCCCTCTCCTTGGTGGTCCTCGGTTCTCACATCTCAAACCCCACAAGGCTCTTGAGGCCACAGTGGCCCACTGATATGGTTTGAATATTTGCCTCCTTTAAAACTTATATGAAACTTAATTGCCAATTTGGCAGTGTTGAGAAGTGCAGCCTTTTTTTTTTTGAGACGGATTTTTGCTCTTGTTGCCCAGGCTGGAGTGCAATGGCATGATCTTAGCTCACTGAAACCTCCGCCTCCCAGATTCAAGCGATTCTCCTGCTTCAGCCTCCTGAGTAGCTGGGATTACAGGTGTGCGCCACCATGCCCGGCTAATTTTGTATATTTTTACTAGAGACGGAGTTTCTCCGTGTTGGTCAGGCTGGTCTCAAACTCCCAACCTCAGGTGATCCGTGCCCGGCCAAGAGAGGTGGAGCCTTTAACAGGTGATTGGGGCTGGGTGCGGTGGCCCACGCCTGTAATCCTAGCACTTTGGGGGGCCAAGGCTGGTGGATCACTTAAGGACAGGAGTTCAAAACCAGCCTGGCCAACATGGCGAAACCCCGTCTATACTAAAAATACAAAACAACCAGCCAGGTGTGGTGGCAGACGCCTGTAATCCCAGCTAGTCAGAGGCTGAGGCAGGAGAATTGCTGGAACCAGGGAGGCGGAGATGGCAGTGAGCTGAGATCGCACCATTGCACTCCAGCCTGGGTGACAGAGTGAGACTACATCTCAAAAACCAAACAAACAAAAAAAAGAGGTGATTGGATCATGAGGGTTCTGCCCTTGTGAATGGGTTAATCCATACACAGATTAGAAGCTTAATAGATGAATGAGCTAATGAATTAATGGGTTATGACAAGAGTGGCATTAGCGGCTTTATACAAGGAGGAAGAGAGACCTGAGCCAGCACACTCAGCCCCTCACCACGTGATGTCCTGCACCACCTCAGGACTCTGCAGAGGACAAGGCAACCGTGACTGCCTCCATCATAAAGCCTGGTGAGGCTGGGGAGTGTGACCACTTCCAGGACACTCAGAGCCCGGCTCTCACGTCCTGAGAAGCCCAAGGCACACAGGGAGGCCACTCGTGCCTCCTCGCTCCATCAGCAGCACCAGCCAAGTCCACCTGGGACTCGAGGTGGTAGTGAACCGCCTCCCCAGGATGAGTGCAGCCCCAGCATCCGGTCACCTCCCGCCTGTCCAGCCTTCCTACCTGAGGCCCCAGAAACTGGGGAGGGGAGCTGAGACCCCCGCCGGCCCTTGGCCGGATTCCTCAACCACAGAAGCCAGGAACATAGCAAGACCCAAAACCATGGTTCTCTCACACAGCTGTGTTTGGGAGGTTTATCAGGCAGCTGGAGGGAACTGGAAGACAGAAAAGACGGGAAGCTGTTATGATTGGCATCACAAACCCCACCCCCATAATGAGGAAGCCTCTCTGGTGCAGTGGCCACACAGGGAAAACGTGAGCTGTCTGCCCTCCCACAGTTGCTACCTTGCCAGAGGGCAGCTTGGGTGTGAAGTCAGGGGACCTGATTAGACCTGCAGGATCCCCCAGCTGTGGGAAGGCAGGTCAGGCCCGGAGCAGGAACTGAGGGGGCTCCACTGGAAAGAAGTTGCCAAGTGTCCCAGCCCCGGGGGTCTCAGAGCACAGCTTTTCTGGAGCAGCCTCATTTCAACAGCTCTGGGTCCAGGTCCAGGCATTACAGGGTGCAAAGCTTCTACAGTCTGTCATTTTAACTAAAGAAACACAAAGATATTCTCCTCTTACCAGGTGTATAGAAACTATACCATGTGGGCCAGGCGCGGCGGCTCACGCCTGTAATCCCAGCACTTTGGGAGGCCAAGGCAGGTGGATCACCTGAGGTCAGGAGTTCAAGACCAGCCTAGCCAACACGGTGAAAACCCCATCTCTACTAAAAATACAAAAATTAGCCAGATGTGGCAGCGGGCGCTCGTAATCCCAGCTACTCAGGAGGCTGAGGCAGGAGAATCACTTGAGCCCAGGAGGCGAAGGTCGCAGTGATTCGAGATCACGCCACTGCACATGCATTACTGGGGCCCTCCCAGTACCTTGGAGGCTGCTGTGTGAGGGAGGGAGGAGCTGTGAGGTTTCCCTAGCTCCTAGGAAGTCCACTCTGCTCTTTAGGGATCCTGCCCCCTTGCTCCAGAAACCATCGCCACATCACACCAGGCCACTGTTGCAGCACCACAGAGCCCTGCTGTCGGCTGCTGCTCCCAGGGAGATTCAGCCAGAGATGTGTGTGTGTTGTGGGTGGTGGTGGCGGGGGGGTGCTTCTGAGAAGCCCAGAGCAGGGAGGGTGATGCCCTGGAATCTCAAGGTCGGAGCCTCCTGCCTTAAAAAGGGGGAGACCGAGGCTGTGAGCAGGGAAGGGCCTTGTCCCCTCAGAGTCGGTCTGCCTGTACCCCCCAGGTGAGTTAACACGTGATTAGCTTTGAGCAGCATCATGAGAACAGCATGACCGGTGCGTTCTACGTGACCCAGGGACTCTGGTCTTACCCTTGGTCCCAGTGACATCCTACCAGTCCCCAGGGGCTCCTAAATGGTGAATGTACATCAGCTGGTGGGCCCTGTCTGACCCCCACAGCCCAGATTTTGATAGCCAGAGCAGACAGGACAGGGCACAGGGTCTGTGCCCAGGGTGGCCTGAACAAGGCACTGGCCCAGTGTGTGGAACCCAACCCATTAGGAGCACCCCATTCTGCCCTGCACTTTGGAGGCCAGAACCCTGTGCAGACTCCTCAAAACGTGGTTCCTCCCTCTGCTGACACCTCTCTGGATGGGGACTCACTGCCTCTAAGGCCATAGATGTCATTCTTGCCCATTAGAAAGCTCTGTCTGGCCAGGCACAGTAGTTCACGCCTGTAGTCCCAGCACTTCAGGAGGCTGAGGCAGGAGGATCACTTGAGGCCAGGGGTTCGAGACCAACCTGGACAACATAGTGCAACCCCATCTCTAAAAAAATTTAAAAATTAGCTGGGCATGGTAGCACATGCCTATAGTCCCAGCTACTTGGGAGCCTGAGGGGAGAGGATTGCTTGAGCCCAGGAGGTTGAGGCTGCAGTGAGCCATGATCTCACCACTGCACTCCAGCCTGAGAAACAGAGCAAGACCCTGTCTCAAAAACAAAAAACAAAAAACAAACAAAAAAAAACCCCACTCTGCCTGATGCTGATATAGAACCTGCCTGCTACGCCCGGTCACCTGGGGCCTCTGCCTCCCGCAGGTGAGCCCACGGGGAAGCTGAGTCTCCGTCTCAGGCTGTGGGCAACCTCGCACCCATTTCTTGCCTCCCTCAGCCCCTGGGACTCAGGCCGTTTCCTTCTTCCAGAACAGCTACCCCAGCCCACTCTGTCCTCCAGCAGTCAGGACAAGCTCTTCAAGAAGATTCCATCTCCCAGCACACCCCACACTAATTGTGTCCTTGAGAAGAAAGCACCAAAGTCTCTTGTGGCCAGTGTATACAGTTGCCCCTCAGTATCCTGGGCATTGGTTCCGGGACCCCCCCCCCAGCCGCCCCGAGGATACCAAAATCCACAAATGCTCAAGTCCTTGATATACAATGACATAGTATTTGCATATAACCTACACACATCCTCTCGTGTACTTATAAATCATCTCTAGATTACTTATAATCCTTGATACAATGTAAATGCTATGTAAATAGTATATTTTTAAATTTGTATTTTTGTGTGTGTGTGTGTGGAGACAGAGTCTCACTCTGTCACCAGGCTGGAGTGCAGTGGCATGATCTCGGCTCACCGCAACCTCCACCTCCTGAGTTCAAGTGATTCTCCTGCCTCAGCCTCCCGAGTAGCTGGAATTACAGGCATGCCCCACCATACCAGGCTAATTTTTGTATTTTTGGTAGAAACAAGGTTTCACCAGGTTGGTCTCAAACTCCTGACCTCAAGTGATCCACCTGCCTCGGCCTCCCAAAAGTGCTGGGATTACAGGCATGAGCCACTGCGCCTTGCCTTTCCTCTGAATATTCTTGATCCAAGGTTGTTGAATCTGAAGATGTGGAACCCACAGACAATGAAGGCCGACTGTACCGACGTGATGGAGAAGACTATCTATAGATACATGCTACCCCTCCCCCACTGTCTGGCTGGATCAGGGGCTGGGCTAGGAGACAGAGCTAGGCAGGCGGAGGGCTTTCCTGAATGGAGGAGAACGGATGGTGGGAGAGCAGATGCCTCCATGTGGGGACTCGAGATGGAGAGGGAGGATTTTAAAGATACTTTTTGCTGCTTATTAAAAATCTACTATGTGCTACCAGAGAATGGTTCTATTTTCCACAGTATGGCCGACTTAATCACTGAATAAGAGTCCCACTGCAAAGCAACGGAAAATATAATGTATATGTATGTATGTATATGAATGTATTTTATATGTGCACATATACATAGAGATCTATAATGTATGTGTTAAAATGCGCCACACTGAGCAAGCAAGAACAAGGAAAATACAAACCAGAGAACTTCAAGTGAAAGTGAAATCCCAAGAGGTGAGCAGTTGCCAAAGCTGGCTTTGCCTGAGGGACCTCAGCCATGCCTGGTTACCTGGTTACCTGATCTTCCTTTGTCATGACCGCATATGGCCCTGGGGATGGGAGGAAAGCCAGGGCCCACCCATCAAGGGAAATCAGGAAACCCGGCGGGGTGCAGCGGCTCACGCCTGTAATCCCAGCACTTTGGGAGGCTAAGGTAGGCAGATCACTTGAGGTCAGGACTTCGAGTGCAGCCTGACCAACATGGTGAAACTCATCTCTACTAAAATACAAAAATTAGCTGGGCGTGGTGGCGGGCGCCTGTAGTCCCAGCTACTCAGGAAGCTGAGGCAGGAAAATCGCTTGAACCCAGGACGTGGAAGTTGCTGTGAGCCGAGATAGCGCCACTGCATTCCAGCCTGGGCGACAGAGTGAGACTCTGTCTCAAAAAAAAAAAAAACAAAAAAACAAAAAACAAAAAACAGGAAACCTTACATAAAGCTGGTATCCTCCAAAGGACTGTGCTTTCACTATTGGAGTAAGATGGGGAAGTGGGGGCTGAAGAAAGGGAAAGCAAGGACACTTGTCTATATCAATCTTGGACATGAGTAAAAAAATGAATAAAAACATCCCGTAAAGAGTCACAACCACAAGCCAGATGGGCTTAGCCGGGGCTCATAACCACAGCCGTAATATGGGTCTTACACTAGCTGTGTGGACCCCAAATCCTTAGACTAGGATTTTCATATAAAAGAGCCAAATTGGAGTGACCCTACACATCCAGCAGAAGCAGATGTGAATAATCTCTGGAGGGTCCCATTTTCAACCTAGGCCCTGAAGAATTCTCCACAATTAAGTTGAAAGGACCACAGTCAAAACCCTCCAAGACCCACAAGGGAAAAAGCACCATGAGCAAGCGTCAAGGTAAACCACAGGCAGCACAGTGAGGCTGCAAAGTTTGGATATTAGCGTCATCAGACACAGAACAGAAAATAAAGTTAATCCATAGAAAGAATTAAAGGAAGGGTTCAAAAATATGAATAATATGAATAAAGAACAACAGACTATAAAAAGGCCAAGAAGTTTTGAAAAAGAAAACTTCTAGAAATGAAAAAAAGCATATCTAATTGAAATAAAATGAACGATTAAATAGAGTTGATGCAGCTGTTTTAGTCAAGTGCTATAGTGTTTGTTCCACCGCTGCTGTAACAAACACCAAATGAGTAGGAGTTCAAATATTTCTTGCTCATATACTGTTCAAAACGAATGTTCCTGACTGGCAGGCAGCTCTCCTCCCAGGGTGACTCCATCTGTGGCTCCAGCATCTCAGCATAGGGCTTCCAATCTCACCAGGCTTGTCGGCATCATCGGAGCATCAAGGAGTACCACAGTATCAGGTCATGCAGGGGACCAGGTTTGAGGACCAGGCTCAGCAATGTTGTGTTTTACTTGATTCACATTATTATTGACCAGGTTGGGTTGCAAAGAAGGCAGGGCATGCAGTCCAGCTGCATGCCCAGCAGGAAGAGGAGATGGGCTTGGTAGGTAGCTAGGCCATCTGGGCCACGGCTGCTGAATAAAGGTGGAGATCCCAGTCAGTGCTAGCCATGGCCATTGTTTAGCTGACAGCACTTTTCAAAACCCTGCCCACCATTATTGCAGTTCATCCTTAAGATGGATTCCCATCCTGGGAGTTGAACTAAGCAGGCAAGATCATTCCATTTTACAGATGAGGCAACTCAGGCTCAAAGAGGGGTAGTGACCTGTCCAAGACTACACAGCTGCTGAGGGGCCCAGTAAGGCTGGAGCCAGGATTTCCCACATCGCACTCCTGCCTCTTACTCCAGACAACCAGGGAAGGGAGAGGGATCATGGAGCTGGAGGTCCTCCACTTGTCCCTGTGTTTTCAGCTGAGCTGGTGAGCCTACCGGCCCAGCACAGGGGCTGAGAAGATGGGCTCAAGTCAGAGCTAAGCCCTGCTTGAATGCTGGCATCCTGGGGTGCTGGGGTGGCTAGCTGGGTAGGCTGCAAGGTGAAGCAGCAGATCTGGATCTGACTCACCCAGGAGAGATAAGAGGTCACGTTAGTGGGTCAGTCCACAAGTATTTACCCAAGGCTAGGTGCCGCTATGGGTCTCCAACAAGCAAAGCCTAGAAGCAGGGACATAAAATCCAGGTAGGACTCACCTGATGAGCTGGCCTTTCAGTGCCTAACTCTGAGTGCCAAAGGCGTGCCAGGCCTCTAACCTCATGTACCTCATGTCACTGCATCCTCACTAGGACCTATGGAGGAGGGACTTCCAGCACTGTTTTTGTGCCTGTAGTGATGATGGTGATAATGATGATGATGATGATGTGATGGTGATTATAGTGACAGTAGTGGTGATGATGGTGACAATGATGGTGATGGTGATGATGATGACGGTAGTGATGATGGTGATGATAGTGACAGTGATGGTGGTGATGATGGTGATAATGATGGTGATGATGATGATGTGATGGTGATGATAGCGACAGTGGTGGTGATGGTGATAATGATGGAGGTGATGACAATGTGATGGTGATGATGGTGATGTTGATGATGGAGGTGATGATGATGTGATGGTGATGATGGTGACAGTGGTGGTGATGAT
>NW_026652294.1:25175934-25356961 GCF_009828535.3 Hylobates moloch | reverse complement strand
GTGATGATGATGTGATGGTGATGATGGTGACAGTGGTGGTGATGATGGTGATAATGATGGAGGTGATGATGTGATAGTGATGATGGTGACAGTGGTGGTGATGGTGGTGATGATGACATTGATGATGTCATCTGACATTTATTGAATATTATGTGTCCAGCAAGCTTCAAGCTCTCCAGATACTCAACTTTTTTAATAGCCCTATGAAGAATAGATTCCTTATTGCCTCCATTTGACATAGAAGGAAACTGAGGCTTATTGACATAAGTGATTTGCCTGGGGTCACAGAGTGAGGTGAGGATGTGCCCAGGATTCACACGCCAGGGTCTGACTCAAGCATCACACTCTAACCACTGCACCACCCAGCCCCTTCCACCCTGGGCCACACCTCCCCTGGGATAGAGCCTCGGTCTGAGCACTCTCTTTATACCCAGCTCTGTGCCCTGGGCCTGCACACAGTAGGTGGAGAAGTTGTCTTACGAATGGTGTGTGCACTATGATTTTGTACCTTTGTAAAAACCCACCTAGGTATTAATGCATCACCGTTCTAGGTAATAATAAACCAACCCATATGAAATGCTTGTGCATAAATAAATGAATTCATGCAATTGTTGGCCAACCCAGGTCCATTGGCTGACTCTTCTTGGAAGAATCATTTCTGGGACATCTTCATCATCTACTTTCTTACCAGCCAGGCCCCTCAGCCCAGTCCCCCACTGACCTAGGGGTCCAGGACACTCCCTGGGCTACACCCCCAGAGGGTGGGGACCCCATGTGTCTCTAGGTCCATGATGCCCCTCTGCTCACCACTGCCCAAGTCTTACAAGGAAAGTAGGCTGGTGGGACAGGGATGGGGGTTGGGATGGCACTGGCAGCTTTGATCCATTGCCAGAAGACATGGGGGCAGGAACACACTTTTCTCTAGACAAGCTGTTCGCTTACCAGCTGACTTTGGTAAAAAGAAAAAAAAAAAAATCCTAGTTCCATCTGTTCCCAGAGCAGAGCTGGTGTGAGTCCTGGGGCTTCCTGCAGCTCAGGCGGCCAGACCCAGTTTCAGACTCCAAGACAGCTGCCCTCTGGATTATTTTGGGAAGCAGCTCAACTCCGAGGCACCCCAGCCTTCGAGGCATTTCCCTTCGCTTCGAAGCTGTTTGCACACCCAGCCCAAGCTGCCAGCTCCTTCTCTGGCCCTGGACGCCTTCCTGTTCAGCTTGCTATAATTATCCTGCTTCCAACTTCTGCTGCAACTTCCACGGGAGTTGGATTTCTTGGGATGGAGGAAGAGAGAAAAAGAGTGAAGGCCATGGATAGTGAAATAAGGGGAGGAAAGGGCTCCCTGATCCTGCTTCTTCTCAGTCTTCTTTGTGGGAACCACTTCTTCCACCCACGCCCAGGCACCCAGGGCCCCCAGGCATCCACCTTGTCCCACAGTGAACCCTCTTTCCCACTCTCTTCTCAAAGAATGTCCCTACTCCTTTTCTGAATGACAAGTTCCTGGGGCAGGCGGGATGAGGGCATCTTGGGCAGAGAGAACAGCATCAGAAAGACTTGGAAAGATCACAGAGATGTCAAGGATATAACTGGAAGCAGTGTGGAAAGGCTGAGGCAGGGACGGAGACAGAACACAGTGAGCAGGAGGACCACAAAGCCAGCAGCACCAGAGCACCCAGAGTCCAGACGCTGCCTGGAGGCTGGGACCTGGGAAGGTTAGAGCAGGATGGTAGTGAGACTGGGTTCCCAGGACAAAAACACTCTGGCTGCTGGTGCAGAAGTGAATTCAGAGGAGACAAGAAAGGGAGGCCAGCTGGAAAGTTTCAGAGTGAGGATTAGGGAATGGGGCAAGCTCTGACTTGGATGTGGTGAGCTTGGGGTGGGCACACCATGCACAGCTATGCCCTGGGAAGTTCAAAATGTCGATTAGGTCAGAAAGTAGAACAGTGGTTGCCAGGGGCTAGGGGAGGAGGATGGGGGTAGTTATTGTTTAATGGATGCAGAGTTTCAGTTTTGCAAGATGAAAAGAGTTTTGTGGATGGAGGGTGGTGACAATTGCACAATAATAGGAATGTACTTAATACTGCTGAATACACTTAAAAATGGTAAGATGGTACATGTTGTCTTATGTGTATTTTACCACACAAAAAAAAAAAGAAAAGAAAAAAGAAAGGAATGTGGGTCTGGAGCTCAGGGCTAGAGCTGCAGTGGAGATTGGAGAGTGACCCTTAGGGAGGAGGGACAGGAATTTCAGAAGCAGAAGGCATCGCCAGGAAAGCTGTTTGGAGTGGGAAGGACCAATACTGAGTCTATTTCTGTAAGTACACAAGCTCACTAACATATAACCAACACTACACAAAATGATAAAGTCTTTTAGGCAGGAAGAAAATGATACCAAATGGAAGAAGAAACAGTGAGCACCAGGAATAATAAGCATGTGGGTAAATATAAAAGACTTTCTTCTCAATTAAAAAAAACTCTTTCAAAGGCAATCGATGTGGCTGGACACTATGCCTCACACCTGTAATCCCAGCATACTGGGAGGCCAAGGCAAGTGGATCACTTGAAGCCAGGAGCTGGAGACCAGCCTGGACAACATAGGGAGATCCTATCTCTAAAAAAAAAAAAAAAAAATTCCAAAAAAGTTAGCCAAGTGTGGTGGTGCATGCCTATAGCCCCAGCAACTGAGGAGGCTGAGGTGGGAGGATCAATTGAGCCCGGGAGGTCAAGGCTGCAGTGAGCACTGCAGTCTGGGTGACAGAAAGACTGTCTCCCTGCCTCAAAAGAAGACGACATTTTTAAGCAAAAATAATATATTGTGAAATTTATTCTGTAGAAATGAGACACATGACAACAATAGGACACAGAAGAGTGAAATGGAAGTAATATTACTTAAAGGTAGATGTAATAAGTTAAGATGTTATAGTAGATTAAATGGTGGCCTCCAAAAAGATTTGTCCACATGCTAATCCCCAGAACCTATGAATGTTAACTTCTTTGGGAAAAGGGTTTTTGCAGATAAAATTAAATTAAGAATCTTGAGATGAGATAATCGTGGAAAAAAGGTTTTTGCAGATACAATTAAATTAAGGATCTTGAGATTACATAATCGTGGATTATCTGGGTGGGTCCTAAATCCCATGACAAGTGCCCTTATAAGAGACACACAGAGGAGGGATAGACAGAGAAAGGAGAAAGAAGCAAAATGACTGTGGAGGTAGATATTAAAGTGATGCATCCACAAGCCCAGAGATGCTGGTAGCCACCAGGAGCTTGAAGAGGCAAGATACAACTTTCCCTCTAGAATGTGACTCCAGAGGGAATGTGACCCTTCCAACACCTTAATTTCAGACATCTAGCCTCCAGAATTGTGGGAGAATAAATTTCTGCTGTTTTAAGCCAAGAAGTTTGTAGTAATTTGTTACAGCAACAACAGGACATGAATGCAGATGTGTATATAAAGTCTAGAGCAATTACTAGGAAAAGAAAATAAAGAAATACAGTTGGCAAGCCAATAATGGACATAAATTCACATCGCTAAAAAGTCCTCAATCCAAAAGAAGTAAGAAAAACATATGAACAAGGCAAACAGCAAGATGGCATTAATGATTCCATTAAATGTAAATGGACTAGAGGTACCTAGAATCGTCAAATTCACAGAGACAGAAAGTAGAATAGTGGTTACCATGGTCTGAGGGAGGGGAGAAATAGTGGTTACCATGGTCTGAGGGAGGGGAGAATGGAGAGTTAGTATTTCCTGGGTGCAGAGTCTCAGTTTGGGTTGATGAAAAAGTTCTGGAGATGGATGGAGGTGATGGTTGCACAACAGTATGAATGTACTTAATGCCACTGAATTGTACACTTAAAATGGCTAAAATGGTTAATTTTATGCTATGTATATTTTGCCACAATAAAAAATGTAAGTGGACTAAACCCTCTAATTAAAAGGCAGAGGTTTCCAGATTGTATAAAAAGACACAATTATTTGTGTCTATAAGAAACCTACTTTAAATAGATGCAGTTTAAAAGTATAGTAAAAGATATACCATGCTAATACTAACAGAAAGTTTGAGTGGCTATATTAATATCAGACAAAGCAGATTTCAGAGTAACAGATATTACAAGGGATAAAGGAGACAAAAGGACATTATAATCTTATATGAGGTATGAAACAAAAATTGATAGAATTGAAAGGGGAAATAGAGAAATGTACAGTTACAGTTGAAGATTTTAACACTTCTCTCTTAGTAATTGATAGAAGTAGTAGAGAGAAAATTAGTAAGGATATAGAAGATCTGAACATAATCAACCAACTTGACCTAATTGACATTTCTGAAACATTTTGTCCAACAACAGCAGAGCACACATTCTTTTTCAAGTGCATACAGAATGTTTACTAAGATAGACCATAATCCCGTGCATAAAACAGGTCATGATGCATTTTAAGTGATTTAAATCATACAAAGTATGTTCTCTGACCACAACAAAACCCAATGCCAAAAGATAGCTGGAAAAAATCCCAAAATATTTGGAAATTATACACTTCTAAATAACCCATGAGTGAAAGAGGAAGTCACATTTGAAATTAGAAGATATTTTGAACTTCATGAAGGTGAAAACACAACATATTAGTATTTGTGGGATGCAGCTAAAGCTGTGCTTAGAAAAAAAAATTCCAGCATTAAATGTTTATATGAAAGAAGAATGTTCTCAAATCAATGATCTTAGCTCCCCAATATTTTTAAGGTATCAGTTTTCCCCAATTTGATCTAAAGAACACAATTCCAGTCAAAATTTCAGCAAACTTTTTTGCAGAAAATGACAAACTGATTCTAAATTTTATGTAGAAACCAAAAGAATTAAAAAGACCTAGAAGAACCAAAATAATTTTTGAAATGAAGAACAAAATTGGAGGACTTATTTTTGAATTTTTAGTAGAAACGTAGTTTCACCATGTTGGCCAGTCTGGTCTCGAACTCCTGACTTCAGATGATCCACCTGGATAGACTGAAACTCCATCTCAAGAAAAAAAAAAAAAATTGGAGGACTTATACTACCCGCTTTCAAGACTTGTTATAAACCTCCAGTAATCACGACACTATAGTATTGGCATAAAAATACACATGTCCACATAAAGATGCAGATTGTGTAGATCAACAGAAGAGAATAACACATAATAGAGAGTCCAGAAATTGACCCAAATATATATGGCAAATTGATTTTCTACAAAGGTGCCAATGTGATTTGATGGGGAAAGGAAAATCTTTACATGAATAGTACTGGAACAATTAGGCATCTATCTATATATATATATACACACACACACACACACACAGGCAAGAAAAGAAAATTTTTAAAATGACCTATTACCTAACCCCATATACAAAGATTAACTCAAGATGGATCATAGACCTAAATATAAGAGCTCAAATTATAAAACTTCTAGATTAAAAAAAAATGGCAAATTATTTGAACAGACACTTTACCAAAGATATACAGATGGCAACATACATGAAAAGACGTTATGGACTAAACGTCTGTGTCCCCTCAAAATTTACATGTTGAACCTCTAACCTCCAGTGTAGTAGTATTTGGAGGTGGGGCCTCTGGGAAGTGATTACGGTCAGATCAGGTCACGAGGATGGAGCCTCATGATGGGATTCGTTTTCTTATAAGAAGAGGAAGAAACACCAGAGCACTCTGATGCTCTTGTTCTCTTCTCTCTTCTGTCTCCCCTTCTCTCTCTCTCGCTCTTCCCTTGACCTTGTAAGGACAGAGAGAAGGAAGCCATCTGTGTTCCAGGAAAAGAGCCTCAGCAGGAGCCAAATCTGCCAGCACCTTGATCTTGAACTTACCAGCCTTCAGAACTGTGAGGAATAAATCTCTATGGTATTCTGCAGCCTGAGCTGACTAACACACATACTCAGTGCTATTAGTCATTAGGGAAATAAATTTAAAACTACAATGTGATACCATTGTACCCTCTAGAATGGCTAAAATGGAAAAGATGGACAATACCAAGTGTTGACAAGGATGTGGAGCAACTGGAACTCTCATACACTGCTGGAATGGTACACTTACTTTAGAAAACAGTTGGCAGTCTTTTTGTTTGAGGCAAAGTCTTGCTCTGTTGCCCAGGCTTAAGTGCAGTGGTGCAATCTCAGCTCACTGCAAACTTTACCTCACAGGTTCGAGTTTTTACCTGCCTCAGCATCCCGAGTAGCTGAGATTACAGGTGTGCACCACCACATATGGCTAATTTTTGTATTTTTAGTAGAGATGGGGTTTCACCATGTTGGCCAGGCTGGTCTTGAACTCCTGACCTCAGGTGATCTGCCCACCTCAACCTCCCAAAGTACTGGGATTATAGACATGCACTACCACACTCAGCCTAGTTGGCAGTTTCTTATACAGTAAAACATACACTAATACGACCCAGCCACATCAGTCTTAGGTACTTACTCAGGAAAAATGAAAACATAGGCCCCACACCAAGACTTGAACATGAATACGAATGCCACTCATAAAAACTAAAACCCCAAAAGAACCCCAAAAGGCCATCAACTGGCAAATGCATACACAAATTGCTGTGTACCCATACAATGGTGCTGTACTAAGGACATGAGTTGTTGATACAAGAAACAATGGAGATACTCTCAATAGCATTATGCTAAGTGAAAGGAATCACACACAAAAAGCAACATACCATAGGACACAGTTTATAAGAAATTCTAGACAAGTCTAAATGACGGTGACAGAAAACAGATCAGTGGTCCCCAGGGCCAGGGGCCGGGAGAAGGGAACTGGCTGCAGACAGGTACAGAAACTTGCATGGTGATGGGAGTGTCCCATGTCTGGATAACGATGGTGGTGGTTACATGACTGCGTGCATTTGTCAAAACTCATCAAATTGTACACTTCAAACTGGGAAGTTATTCTTCAATAAAGCTACAAAAATTAAATAAGTCACTTTTTTTTTTTAATTGCTGTCAAATAGAACAAGAGTGAGGACATGCAACAGCCAGGCAGAGCCAGCCTGCAGCAGATGGGGCCCAAGCAAGTGAGGACGCAAAGACCCCAGGAAGTGGGGCTGGATTTCAGGCTTTTGGGATGAAGCCAGCTGAGAGAGGCTGAGCCTGTGTCCCCAGAAGCTCTAGGAGAGGACTTGAGGTGCTGGAGGGGGCATCTCAATGGAGGGGGCAGCTGAGCAGGTGGAAGGAGCTGGGCTCCAGGTACTTGGTGTGGGAGGATGCACATTTCCCAGAGGCAGCCAGGAAGTAGGGTGGGTATCCATGAACGGGGTGCATCTGAGTGCTCATGTGGAACCCGCTTATGGGCTTGGGTTTGCCCTGTGCATTGGGAGCTGAGAGGGGCAGGCAGATGGGAGGCTAGGTGAAGGGAGGACCCCTCAAGGCCTTCTCACACCCAGACACCAGCTCCCAGGGCTGACCTGGCGCTGCGTCACTGGCTCCCATCTTGCTTCCCCGAAGGACATCTGCCCAGGCGCCCCCAGTGGGTGTCAATGATGACCTAGCCCCTAACCCCCCTCTAAAGCCCCTCCCCAAGGCCACAGCTGTCAAACTGCGAAAACCCCAGACCCAGAGGCCTCTTCAGGGTCTAGGGAGGAACAGCAGCCTGGGGCAGTGGTTGCCCTTCTTCCCAGCCTCAACCCTCCCCACAAGTCCCACTCCTCCCTGCCAGCCCCAGCCCTCCCCACCAGCCTCAGCCCTCCCCACCAGCCTCATCTCTCCCCGCCAGCCTCACCCCTCCCCGCCAGCCTCACCCCCACCAGCCTCACCCCTCTCCACCAGCCCCAGCCTTCCCCACCAATCTCACCCCTCCCCACCAGCCTCACCCCTCCCCACCAGCCCCATCCCCCACCAGCCTCACCCCTCCCCACCAGCCCCAGCCCTCCCCACCAATCTCACCCCTCCCCGCCAGCCTCCTCCCCGGCTCCCATCAGCCATCAGCTCTGCTCCACTCTGGAAGCCCTGGACTGACTATGTGCAATTCTCCCACACGACTCTTCTTTATGTGCAGAAAATGCCAAGTCTCACTGGAGCGAGTGGAAAACCACAGCTCCCAAGGACAGACTAGAGATGACCTGAACCCACTAATCAACCCCGAAGATTGCTTGTGACTTTTGGGCAAAACTCACGAGGGCAGCTGCAGGACTCAGCCCGGCCCGGGTTGCTTTGACAGTCACGGAATCCACTCCTCCCGGTGGGTGGGGGCATGGCTATGGAGCCATGCGGGCTCCTGCCCTGGAGGATGACTCTGGGGCCCATCATCCCGAGTGAGAAGCAGGTGGGTGTGGGGAGCTGGGCTCGAAAAGCTGGGGTCTGGGGCTGTGGGCCCTGTCCCTGAGAGCCCCCAGCCCTGACTGATGCCACCTCTGGGCTGTCACTAGCCTAGGCCCACAGATGAGAGGCTGATGTGACCCACACTCACCTCATGGGAGGGAGGCCGCAGGTTTAAGGGCCCTCCCCAAGACCCTGGCAAGTTCCCAGAATCCCTCCCAGAAATACTTTTATTAAAATAACCTGAGCAAGGCCAGGCGGCTCAAAATGATCCCCACAAGGGGGTTCAAAGATAATCGGATGATGGAGACAGGAGACAGGGTGGGAGGGAAGCGGGTCACGAATGCACAGGAAACAGCGGGACTGTGGGAGGACCCCCTGCGGCCTCGGGCCCTCCAGCTGGGCTGACAGGCAGGCTCTGGGCTTTGGGGGCAGTGAGGGTCAATTCGGGGCTCCACGGGGCGTCCTGTCCCTGTGTGCCTTCTGCGTGTGCTTGCAGAACAGGCCATAGAGCACCCGCAGTGTGCTCTTGGCATCCTTGTTCACGATGTCTGCGGGCCAAAGGAGGGCAGGGCAGCCAGTCAGGCCTGGGTGGCAGTGACCGACCGTCCCAGTGTGGTCGAGGTTTCCTGGCATTCAGGATTTCAGTACTAATACCAGGAGAATCCCTGGAAGCCAGGACAGCTGGTCACTCCAGGCCTGAGCCCTGTGCCCGCTGCGTGACTGCCTCCTCCTCCTGGCCAGTCCTCCTCTGAACCCTCCTGTGGTGCCCCCAACACAGCAACTCCTCAAGGTCTGGCTTCTCTGGACAGCCTGTCCCCAGAGACCTTGGTCTCCCCCTCCCCAGAACCTCTTCCCCTGGGGCTGCAGTGCCCCCTCCCAGGAAACCTTGGCAAGCGCCCATTCTCCACCCCTGCCAGGCAAGAGGACTCTGCCAACACGTGTTCATCCCCTAACGCCCTGCACCCTGTTCTGTGGCTCTCACACGAGGCTGCCACCCAGGGCTGGCCACCGTGTGGGCATCTGCCTCGCACTCACCTTCAGGGCTGACAGGGCAGCTGAGCAGGCCCTCGTCCTTCAGCAGCTCCAGTGCCAGGGTGACGTTGTGCAGCTATGATGACAAGGCCCTGTCAGATGTGGGCACAAGCAGCAGCCCCAGGCCAGGCCCTGGGTCCCAAGTGCCAAGCCCTTCTTATTGTCTGTGATGTCCATCATGAGCCCAAACTCCCACCCAAGGTGGGCATCCCTGACCACAACCACAGTCCATGGTCATCCAGCATCTCCCTACAGCCCCCAAGGATGGGAAGCTCACTCCGTCACACAAGCAATCCATGCCTCATTCCTCAGCCACTCACAGGCCCCGCTCTGAGCAGGTGCTATACCACACTGGGCACATACTTGTGTCCAGGGGCCACTGTCCGTGAAAAAGGCAATCACCAAGGAGGATACCCAGTAGGGATCAGGGAAGGCTTCCTGGTGGAGGTGACGCCCAGTGGTGAGTCCTGCCAGGCAGGGATAACTACCCAGGGAAAGGAGCAAGGGCCTGGGGTGGCAGAGCCCCTTTGAGAACAGCTGTTTCCCAGGGCAAAGCACAGTGAGGAAGTCAAGGCGCGGAGGAGCCAAGGGACTCGCTGGAGCTCACGAGACAGCAAGTGCTCAAAGCAGGTCTGTCCACTCCAATGCTCATGCGAAGCAGGCTAGAGACTGGAGCGGTCCCCACCCAGGCGGCTGTCCTTTCCGCCACCCCTTGCCTGGGGTGCAGTCTCAGAGATGGCTCCCGCCACCCCTTGCCTGGGCATCAGTCAGGTCCCCCAGGGATTCAGAGCTCAGCTTAGTCCCTGCCGAGGGCCTCCCCTTGCTCACCTGCAAAGTGGGCTCACCACAGTTCCCCTGTGCCTCGCTACAGGATATGGGGAGAGCCCAGGAGCCTGCCGGCCCTCCCGCAATAGGTCCCCTCCCTTTCCATTCCAGCCTCTCCCTTGGGCCTCATCTACAACCACAGTAGGTCCCAGGCCTTTGCCTTAGGGCGGCAGCCTGGTGTGTGTGAAGACGGACGAACTCCTGGTTCACCGTGACCTCAAACAGGTCCTCCCTTCAATGACTTAGCCATCCGTAGATCCACTAGAGGGGCTGGACATCCCAGCCTGGGGGTCAGCTGTGCCTGGTCCTGTTCCCTATCTGCCTGACCACACCAGCACCACCAGGTCAGGGCAGTTCCCATGGCAACCCAGCCAGGGGCCAAGAGGCCAGGTTGGCCGAGCATTGGATGAGCAAGGCCAGGCAAGACTCATCCAGAAATGCCAGCCTGGCCCAGGCCACCTCCAGCCACCTGGAGGGCCCGAGCAAGAGGACTCTTGGGATCTAGCTTGGATGTCTGTGCACTGTCACCCCCACCCCTGCCACTAAGTGTCTGATCTCGGACAAGTCACATATCCTGGCTGGGCCTCAGGTGCCTCATCCGTGTCATGGAGATGATGCATCTGTCTGCCTGCCTCTCCAAGGCTGCCATGTGCATCCAATGTGATGACGGACACAGAACTGAAGCCACAAAGCAAGATTCGAAGGTGAGGATGATGAAGGCACAGGAGCTGGAAGTGGGTGAGCAGAGTCCTTCTCCACTTGGGGACACGAAGATGGAGGGCGGGTCCCAGATGGAAAGGAGTGTACGGGCAAGGTGCCCAGCAGCAGCAGCACCGCTCCTCTGTAGTCAACCAACAAGAAGAAGCAGGCCAGGCGCGGTGGCTCATTCCTGTAATCCCAACACTTTAAGAGGCCAAAGTGGGCAGATCACCTGAGGTCAGGAGTTCGAGACCAGCCTGGCCAACATGGTGAAACCCTGTCTCTACTAAAAATACAAAAATTAGCTGGGTGTGGTGGCACGTGCCTGTAATCCCAGCTACTTAGGAGGCTGAGGCAGGAGAATTGTTTGAACCCAGGAGGCAGAAGTTGCAGTGAGCCAAGATTGTACCATTGCACTCCATCCTGGGTGACAAGAGCAAAACAAAGGCTATCACACGGTGCCAAGGATGTGGCATGCTGCAGGTGCCAATGCGGGGTGAAACTCTGAGGCTGTCCAGACCAAGGTGGATGGGAAGCTCCGAGTGGACAGACCAGAGCCTCACTGGAAGTTCCCATCACTGTGTCCCCAGTTCTTCCTCCTAGACTGGAATATTCTGGGAAACTAGGGTTGCAATTGTTGCTATTGTTCACATTCTCATCATGAATATTATTTGCAGTTACACGGAGAGTAAACGTCGGAGAACAAGACCCTGAGGAACCTGAGGTTCCACACTCCACACTGTGCTCTCCTGCCTCAAAGCCCCGCCTTTGATATACTCAGTGAGCCAGCATCTCCCAAACTGTGATCTAGGATGGACAGGAAAGGGGATATCCGTGGCCAAACGTTTTTAGAAACTGTTGGATTAAATAAAATAATCTGCAAGTCCTTCACTGCAGGACTTATCAGAGCCCTGAATGTGTTAGTGGGTCTCATGAACCTTCAAGACTAGATATGTTTCCCCAAGTTATTTATTCATAGAACCCATTTGTCACAGAACACCTCCTGGGACCAATGTTTTGGAAACACTTTGTTCATTCACTTATTTAAAAAAATACTTGTCATCTCCTATGTGCTAGCCACACAACCAGTGCCCGAAACAGACCAGACCTCCTGCTCTCATGGAGCTTATGCTTTCGGAAGTGCCATCAACACTGAAAATTATGACATCTGCTTCTGCTTGTCACACTCTTCCTCAATGACATTGAATCTGAACAAAAGATCATCCCCCAGAAGAGCTGACCCTGGCTCCAGAGCTATCTCACGATACTCTGTCCAGAGATTTTTCTTCCGTGTGTGGTTTGAGATGAAGGTAAAACTACCACCTTCCACGGAGCTGAGAGACGGTTACAACCCAGGAGGATATGTGCAAACCCTCCTGGGAAAAATAATTTAACGTGGAAGGACGCCAAGGATTCCTGGCTCCAGGGATTTTATTTCTGGGAGCGAATGATCTTCTCTCCCTCTGTCCTTAACTTCCGTGCCCACAACGAATAACTATCTCACATAAACACCATCGGCAAAGAAGGTCTGATAATGAGAAATCCAATTTCGAGAGGCTACTCTGCCAAGATAACAATTCCGCAGAGGCCCACCTTCAGCAAGGGCTGGTGTTCCCGCCCTCCTCAGCTGACGACCTCTTCAGCATTTTGATTGCACATTCCTGCAGCAGAGATTGCCCACAATATGCTGTAAAAATTCATTCTTGGAGTCTGAGCTAAGAGGCTGCTGCTTTTCCCCCACATCTAATCTGACTCATATTCAGAAGTAGGTTCTAAAATCAGTGGATTCAGCAAAGCGGCTGCACACAACAACATGGAAGTCTGCACGTTTGTTCCCGTCTTGTAACTGGGGCTTGGATGGTGCAACAGATTGAGCAGAGGCCCTGCAGCCTGGGGGCGCCCCAGAGCGGCTCTGAGCTGGGTTCTGAGCCCCAGGCCCTCAGCCCGCAGGTGGTCCTGCCTGCCCGCTTCCTCCGCCTTCTCTCCTCACCGCTCACATTTCAGTGCCTTGCCTTCCCGAGGCAGGCTCAGCCTTGGCTTCAACCCCACTGAGCCCTGGCACCCCTCCATCTCCCAGGGAGTCACACTGGCTCCACAGGAGGGAAACAGGGAGGACCCTAACTCACTGTGTGTGCTGGGCCAGACTTCTGTGCCTCTCTGAACTGTTTCCTCTGTGGAAATGGGGATGGGAAGAGTTCCTAACTCCAAGACGCAACATGACGATTTGCTAGCACATTCGTCCACACTGCCTTTGGGAGACCCCGCCATCGGCCCAATTCTGCACCCACACACTTTGCAGGGCTGTCCCATGTCACTGCCAAGGCCATAGGGCCTGCTCCGATGGAAGTGGCAGCCTGCCCATTCTGAGCCAGGGCCTCATGCCTTCTGCCTGGTCTCTCATGTGTCTGCCATTGCCAGGAGGAAAGCGTGCCCGGGCCAGCTGCTGGTCCCAGGAGGAACATGGCAGGCTGTGGCACAGAGCCCAGCCACCCAGCCACGGCAGCCTGATCCCCATCCAGTCCTCGGAGGAGTGGCAAAGCCTAGCTGAGCCTCTAGCAGCTAAACTCAGCCGACCTGCCGGTCTGTGGTTTTCAACCCCTAGGTTTTCGGGTGGTTTGTTAAGCAGCACGTTTGTGGCAATGGCTGGCTGAGGCAGCTCCTCCGAATGGAAGCAGCGGCCACCGTGCCTGCCGCAACCACCAGGACCATAGACACTGACTGCCCCGGCCTCGTTGCTCTGAACCAACATCCCAGCTCTTGGGAACCAAGTCCAGAGCACCTGGCCTCCAGGGAAGGTGGAGGCCACACCCACTCAAGACGCATCCCCGTGGGGGCGAGGGACATGGCAGGCTGCGGACGGCAGGCTGTCCTGGCATGAGGCTGCCACTGAGCAGCTGGGTGATACTGGGTAAGCCTCTTGGGCCCCTGGCTCCCCTCTGTAAAATGGAGATGCAACCCTGCCCCGCTCTCACAGGGGCAAGGAGGGAGGGTGAGTGGGGAGAGGGCCAGGAGAGGCAAAGTGCAGGGAGCTAACTCCAAGAGAGTGTGGACCGTGGTACAGGGCCCCACAGAGCACCAAGGGACTGCAGAGGAGCTGAGAAGGTGGGCAGAGCTGGCCGCCCGCCCGGGGAAGCAGGTGGGAAGGAAAGCCAGGGTAGGCTGGGCTGAGAGCACAGCCTGCGTGGATGCGAGCGAATGGGGGAGGACCAGGCCCTGGAGAGCTGGAAGGGGGCCAGAGGTCATGTGGCTGTGGCTGGGAGTCAGCAGGAAGGGAGGAGGGGACGTGGCCGGGGAGGCAGATGGGGCTTGGCAGTTGGGTGCTCCACTGGAAGCAGGGGAAAGGCACAAGGGTGGGTGTCCAGGAAGGTTAAGGAGAGGGGCCTAGAAGAAGGGCCCAGGTGGAGGGGGAGTCTGGTAGGGGCCCAGGGGGGACCTCACCTGCTACTGGGCCCCAGATAGGCCGAGACGCCTGATCCAGTGCCAGGGACGCCCTGGGCATGTGAAAGGGATGGAAGCCTTTGTCTCTCCCAGAAACGGCCCCAGAGGTTGGCCCTGGGACTGGCCATGTGGCCCTGCCTCCTGCTTCACCTATTTAGAAAAAGCTACTGCTGCAGAGAGATAAAGAGGTCCTCCTGCCCCAGGCCACGGGAACCCTGGCATGGATGGAGATAAGCTGGCTGCCCGGGATCCTGGGCACGCCACCAGCCACCAACACTCCAGCCTGTCCTTTGGGATGCACGCCTCCAATGTCACCTTCTGTGAGAGGCAAGGCTGGGGATACTAGGGACCACATGTCCCTCAATGCTTTCTCCTCGATGGTTCTCCAAACTCTTTCTTACTACCTGTGTGGCCTGAGTAGGGGGCAGGGATTGTCAGCCCATTTTCAGAGACAGAAAACCTGAGGTCCAGGCAGGCAGGGAGCTGGTGGCGAAGAGCATAAGACCCTGGCCTCTTGCCTGGCAGTGACCCGGGGTAAGCCTTGGCCGCCCTGGGCCTCTGTTTCCTTATTTGGAAAGTAGTAAAATCCCTTCTCATGGGCCAGGCCTACCAGGTAGGAAGGGCGCTCCTGGCAAGGGAACAGCTTGTGGCAAAGCCCAGAGGTGGGAGAGCCCAGGGAGCTGGAGGAAGTGGTGGCACACACAACAGGGGCCTGGTGGGGGCGGAGGCAGGACTAGCCAGCAGGCACTGAAGGCTGTACCTGGGGAAGAGGCGGTGGGAGCTGCATCTTTGCAGGCTCACCTGCCCTCCCACCTCACCTCCATCACTCTCTTCATCCCTCTTCCCCAGGTCAAGCCGCAGCCCTCGTGCCTGGACGCAGACAGCCAGCTCCCAGCCAGTCCACCAGCCTCTAGGTCCACGTGGGAACTGCTGATCCCCCCAGGTCAGGCCCCACCCTTCCAGCCCCTTTAGCCAGAGTGAAGCACCGACACCTCCCTGACCCATTCCTGTTCTGGCCCTACTCTGAGCCTTTGCTAATGCTATTCCCTCCCCTCTGCAAGCCCTTCCTTGATAACTCTGCAAACCAATCCCTAATCAACTTCCCGGCTCACCTCTGATGCAATGCCCTTCTGGACTCCTTGAGATTATTCTAAGCCCTAATTCTTCCAGGCCCCTCCTCTGACCCACGCTTCTGAACCAACACATTTTGCTGTGGCCCTGCAAGACCACACATCACTAGGAGAACAGTGGGCATAGACTGAGAGGTCCCTGAAAGCAAGAGCTATGTTGGATCATCTTAACATCCCATGCAGTTCAGGGCCTGGCACTAAACAGGCCCTCAGAGAATGGGGGAACAGGCGTGTGGGTAGGGGATGGGTGGATGAGCAGGTGGGTGGATGGGCAGGCAGGTGTATGGGTAAATTGGGTGGATCAATAAACAGAACAGGAAGATGGATTGAAGGACAGACAGATGGATGCATGAAAGGACAAGCAAGTGAATGGACAGGTAGGCAAGTGGATGGATGACTGGATGGATGGACAGACAGACATATAGATAAACTTCCTATAGGTGGGTAGACAGGCAGGCAGGTGGATGGATGGATGGACTGGGTACATGAATAAACAGACAGGAAGATAGGTGCATGGACAGGCAGGTAGGTGGATGGACAGGTAGGCAGTTAGATGGATGGGTGCATAAATGGTGGGTGGCTTGGTAGGGGAAGAGGAGGGCCAATAGGCAGTCAGGTAGGTAGATAATGGGTAGATATGGATGGATGGGTGGGTGGGTGGATGGATGGGTGGGTGGGTGCATGGATGGATGGATGGATGCATGGATGGGTGGGTGGGTGGATGGATGGATGCATGGATGGTTGGGTGGGTGGGTGGGTGGATGGATGGATGGATGGATGGATGGGTGGGTGGGTGGGTGAATGGATGGGTGGATGGATGGGTGGGTGGGTGGATGGTAGATGGATGGACAGGTGAATAGGTGGATGGATGGATGGATGGATGGATGGATGGATGGATGGATGGATGGATGGATAGGCAGACATATAGACAAATAAGCTTCCCCTACACCCTTCACTTCACCTGAAGTAAATAAACAGACTGGTCATGTCAGTTCTGTATATCTGTTCACTCAGAGGTAGGCAATAAAGAAAAATCCTTGGAAAACTTACCATTTCTGCAGGAGAGTTGGGAGTGAGGTAGAATTCCTTTAAGTGCAGGAAGAAGCCTTCAAGTTGTCCAATCAGCAGGAGTAAGATGACCCCGTCTGCAAACTACAAAGGAAGGAACTGGAGACTGTCATATGGAAGAAGCCTGGGGAAGCCCACTCTATCTTTTACAGGCTGTGTGGCCCTAAGGAAGTCATATAACTTCTCTGAGCCTCTGGTTCCTTGGTGAGAAGTGGGGAAGCCACGCCTGACCTCACAGGGTTGCAGGTAAAAAGTGGTTTCAGGCTGCCTGGGATATAGTACATGCTCAGCGAAAAGAGTGCTTTCTAAACTTACTGCAGAAAAGCCTCATGTCAGTTTTTAAACAGCATGCTGTTCCATAAGCTACAGAAACACAGGGGAAAACAGAGTTAAGTGTAAAATTATTCCATCAGGGAAAGGCAGAGAGCAGCACACCGGGCTCATCTTGCCAGCTGCCACATTAATATTTCTGTCTGTTCTGTCTGTATGTTCAGAGATAAAGCTGTCGTCCCCGCCACCAGCATATCATATGTTAATATAATCCTATTGAGTCTCTTCAAAGATACAAAACACAGGATGGGATATTGGAAGAAACTGCCATTCGAAGCCCTTAATGGAATTTCCTCATATTAAGTCTGTTTCGATGTTACTAGTTTGGGCCTGAAATCTTTTCTGCCACTATCCCTGGGTAATACAACTGGAATGCAAGGGGCTTCCTTACCCCATTTTATTGAACAGTCGCTAAATACCACCTTTGCACGTGCCATGAGTCTCTAAAACCCATTATTTTACCAAGGGAGAGATAAAGATAGAACAGGTAGAATGTAAATCTCAGAAATCATCCTGTTTATACCCACATAAAACATAATAAAACTACAAATCTCTCACTTATTTCATGCCGGCAGCATGCCAGGTAATATACCAAACACGTGGGGCTCACCAGCTCATGTATCACTCACAATTCTACCAAGTTGCTGTCTTGTACCCCCTTTATAAGAAGAAGAGCCTGAGGTTCAGAGAAGTCCAGTAACTCACCCAAGGTCACACAGCAAATGTGGAGGGGTATCAGCAAAGCCCAGGGCCCATAAGTGGTGGAGGCAGGAGGGAAATGTGGGTCTATCTGGCTACTGGGCCTGGTACTTCCACCCTGCCATGCTGCCACACTGTATCACACACAAACTTCTCACATGGCCACCATGTGAGGTGGTTATAAGCACTAACTCTGGCCCCAGCTGCCTGGGTTCAATCCCAGGTCCACTACTTATCACTGTGTGACCTTAGACAAGTTAATTAACCTCTCTGTGCCTTAACATCCTCCTCTGTAAGTGGAGTAGTACAGTTCCCACTTCAGAGGATTATGGGGAGGATTCAATGAGTTAACATGGAAAGCATTTTGCCCTGGGACTGGCACATAGTGAGGGCTTTATTGGTTTTAGCTACTAGGCATGGGAGTACATTAACCCCTCCTCCCTCCCCAGCCAATGCCCATCCAGAGTCTCTCTGAGAGGTCAGCAGCTCTGGCTACAATCTTCATGAGCCAACTGGTCCATCTGGGACCAGACTCCCTCCCTACTCCAGACCCCAGCACCCAGCAGAACCCAGGCGGCCAGATGCCTACGTCATGTCCCATTGAGGCCACTGGCATCCAGCAGACTCCATGCCCACTCTGCAGGCCCCAGGCTGGCAGCTGCTCTGCTCCTCTGCACCCCCCACTCCCGTGCAGTGTGGGAAGCCTACAGGGACACAGCTTCACCGTAGAAAGCCACAGCCCACGGTGGGTGCTGACCCCCTGAGATTCTGCTCCTGCTCCTGGGAAAATTTGGCTTAAGTCAGCCGGGGGAGGGGCTGGGCTCCTCAGGGTGCTTGTGAGAGACATGGAGCCTACAGACGGCGGGGCTGCGCTGTCACCTACGCCTGGCACATGGCACAAATCTAATAAATTCTGTTTGGGCGAACACAACCACGCAGGGAAGACTCATGTGCTTCAAGTCTTGGCATCAGCTAGTCTGAGATTAATTATAAAATAAAATTATAACAATGAGAAGCAGTGACAGCCGAGGTGACTCCAGCTTTGTGACATGATCCCACACCTCCACCCCCGGGATCCCACCATGTCCCTGGTGGCCAGTGCTGCCTGCCAGCAACAGTCCCACTGGGGAGGGGGACTCTAAGCCTCCAAGAAGTGATGCAACCCCCACCACACAGCAGGTTCCCGGGACCTGCAGAACCCTCTTTCCTTCCTACGGCCAGTGGCCCTGCCCTGCCTGGGGACGCCGCAGCTCAGTCCCTACCTGGGTGTCCAGATTCTGCACAGACAGGCCCAGGCGGTCCAGCTTCTGGTTGACAAAGTTCACGATGGCCTAACCAGGGAAGAACAAGGGCCTAGCACACAGCAGGTGTGATGCAAGGACCCGTGAGTCCCTCCTACAGCGCAGGTGGGCAGTGGGTGGGGTGGGCGGCCTGAGAGCCACTGAGAGCTTTGATCTCTCCTACCTCTTTCACTGCATTCACTTTCTCCGGAGCCAGCTTAAATAATTCATCAAAGACGTCCTCTGCAGACACAGATCCAATAAACACCTCATTACGATGCTATTATCTTTGTGCCAAACAGGGAATTTTTTTTTTCACAAAAGTTTCTTAGAATAACCAGTCCAGAGGGAGCTGTCGTTTTAGATCATGGTTCTCAAATAAAACAGACCTGGATTTGAGTCACTGCTCTCCTGGCTGTGTGGCCCCGGGGGAGTCACCTTCTCTCTCTGTGCCTCCCTAGCTGGGGTTGTTGCAGAGATGGAATTCGATAGCAGATCACACACCTAGCCCCATGGCACAGTGACTGGGCACACAGTAGGACTTCATAAACTGCCACTCTTCCTGCAGCTGACACCTGTTACTGCATTGGCACAGCTGCATCCCTTTACCTGCCAGCTGGCACTCCCTCCTCCCAGGGCCCTTCTCCACTCCCCAGGGCCACGGGAGCTGCCACAGGTGGGTGATCGGGGTCCATGAGTCTCCTCCCCTTGGTTTTAAATTGGCTGAGTGAGGACTGCTCCCTGCTGCCTCCCCTTGCCCCCAAGAGTGTCTGAATCTACTGCCTGCAAAAGGCCAGCTCTTTCAGCAACTCAGTCACTCCCCTGGAGTCTGGGAACAGTGGCTCAGGCCCTGGGGGTCCAGCCTTGGGTGCCCCATGTCCTCAGGCTAATGCCCTTTATGCACTAGCTGGATTCCTGCTATTTGAAGCTAACACACCTCCCATGGGGACACTGGTCCTTGGGCACCAAATACACAGACTGGCCTGAGTTTGCTGTGGCTTCTGCCACTCAGCAGCTGTGTGACTCTAAGCAAGTCACAGCACCTCTCTCTGTTTCAGTTCCCTTGTTAGTGAAGGGGGGAAAGTAGCACCAAATAGCATCATGCACGTTAAAATGCCCCTGCTCTGTGTCCTGTCTTCACCCTCTGACACCCACTTCTCATGATGCCCCCTGCCCAAAATACTGCTCCCTGAGCAACCCCTCATGTCCTCAGGCTGCCCCTCCCACTACATACACAGATCCTCAGCCAGCCCTCCTTGCCCCTCCTTTCTCCTTTCTTCCCAAACTCAGCCTCCCTCAGCCCCCATTCTCAGAAGCTCCTGGCACATTATCATCTCTACCTCTGCAGGTGAGGTGCCCCTCATAGCAACCCTGCCCACATAGCTATGTGTCTGAGTGGGGAGGGTAGAGGGAGGAAAAATAGTGTTAGGATGGATGGATATGGGTGAATAGATAGGTTGTTGGATGGGTAGATAGAAGAAGGGGTGGATGAATAGGTGGATACGTGGATAGATGAAGGGATGGATGGATAGGTGCATGGGTGGATGGATGGATGGATGGATGGATGAATATATGGATAGGTGGGTGTATGGATGGATGGATGGATGGATAGATGATGGAAGGGTAGGTGGATGGATGAATGGAAGCATGAATGGATGGATGGAGGGATGGATGCATGGATGGATGGATGGATGGATGAATGTATGGATAGGTGGGTGGGTGGGTAGATGAATGTATGGATAGGTGGGTGGGTGGGTAGATGGATGGATAGATAGGTGGTGGATGGATGGATGGATAGATGATGGATGGGTAGGTGGATGGATGAATGGAAGGATGGAGGGATGGATAAATGGATGGGTGGGTGGATAGATGAATGGAAGAATGGGTTGACGGATGCATGGATGGATGAATGGATGGATGGATAGGTGGGTGGGTGGAAAGTGAGTAAGTAGATAGATGAATGGAAGAAAGGATGGATCAATAGATGGATAAATAGATGAATGGATGGGAGGGGGAAGAGCTGGCCAGACCACCGACAAAGGAATGGATGCATGAAAGAAGTAACAACTAGAACAATCAACTGATTGGTGAACAGCTCTGTCAGAAGAGCAGAAGCCACATTATTGCCCACTCACTATTGAGCACTGCCCACATGCTGAACACACTCATAAATTATCTCCTTTAACCCTCACTGCCAGTTTAAAAGGTGAGTGCCCTTTTATAGATGAGGAAACTGAGGCACGGACAAGTTAAGATACTGGCCCAAACTTAAGTGGCTAATGAGTGGGAAAACTGGCGTTTGAACCCAGGCCACTGACTCCAGAGCCCACACATTTAACAGACTCCACCATCACTGCTCATGTGAATTATAAATCTCTCTCCCCACAGGAACAGTATCATGAGAAGGAGCAGCCAGCTCCTTGGATGGACAGACAGAAAGAGGGACAAATGAATAAGAATGAAGCTTGAGATACAAACAGCAGGTGACGGGGAAATGAGAGAATGCTCAGCAATTAACCCTGCATTAAGACTTGTCTGCATTAACACGCATCAGATAGGAACAGATTTCCAAAAATGATGAAAGTACTCACTCGGAGGCTGGTCCTTGTCTGTGCTGTGCAGGGGGTGGAAAAAGCAAACAAATGGTTAAAAAAAAAACACCCTGCAAACCTACAATTTCTCAATATGACAAGCCTCAGTGCTGGCAAGGTTGCAAACAAACTGGCATGCTTGTGGTTTTCCTGTAGGGCAGATAGCAGAGAAGGTCTTATGGGAAGCAAAGGGCAGAAACAGGTTCGTGCCCTTCCCTGAGGCTTCCACGTCTAGAAACATTTGGACTTTGCTGGTTTTGTGGTTCCTGTTCTGTTCTGAGGGAGATACATCACACGTATCATAAAGTGCACAAGTCGTAAGTTTACAGCTTGTGCATTTTACACATACACACCTGTATGATCACCCCCACTTACACGCTGCAGAACCTCCCAGCACCGCCTCCCCCCTTCCCTCCTCGAACACACCTCCCCTCCACCCCCCTCCACCACCGTGAGCCCCAGCCCCACCCATGGGCCCTCATCCTTCCCTCACCTGTATTCAGTGAGCTGTTCCACCAACTTTTCTGACTTCAGACCACTCTTGGTGCTCTAAGAAAAATAAAGGGGGAAGAAATTAAATAATCCAGAAAACTCTGGGGCCCAAAGCAGCCCCAGTGACCCGTTTGCTCTGCATCATCCCTCCTCAGGACAGCCTCCTGGCTTGTCTTTCTTCCCCAGGAGCCTTGAGGTGGGGGATGTGTCTGCCTCACTCCCCGAGGCATCCCCAGAGTCTCACGGCGGGAGGAGGGCAGTATCAATTGAGCATGTGGCTATGAACAAATGAATGGTGAAGGAATGAATCAATGAAATCACTTCTGATTCATGTTGGCAGTATAGACCAAGCCACACAACTGCTTGGTAGGGAATTATAATCAATGGTTTTAAAAAACAGTAGAAGGCCAGGTGTGGTGGCTCACGCCTATAATCCCAGCACTTCAGGAGACTAAGACAGGTGGATGGCTTGAGCTCAGGAGTTCGAGACCAGCCTGGGCAACAGGGTGAAACC
The DNA here is from genome assembly GCF_009828535.3 of Hylobates moloch. Taxonomy (NCBI): domain Eukaryota; kingdom Metazoa; phylum Chordata; class Mammalia; order Primates; family Hylobatidae; genus Hylobates; species Hylobates moloch. The sequence goes on along the minus strand of NW_026652294.1, from coordinate 25,334,569 downwards.
CCATCTCTACCAAAAATACAAAAAGTTAGCCAGGCACAGTGTCTCAAATCTGTAGTCCCAGCTACTTGGGAGGCTGAGGTGGGAAGATCACTTGAGCCGGGGAGGCAGAGGTTGCAGTGAGCCAAGATTGTACCACTGCACTCCAGCCTGAGCAATAGAGCAAGACCCCATCTCAAAAAAAAAAAAGTAGAAATTACTCTGACTGGGTTTGGCCAAACTTGGCTTATTCTCTTGGGACAAGTCAGAGGTAAGCCCTCAGACACGAAGCCCCTATGCACGAGGGACCCGAGGCTGGGCTGGGTTGGGGGGGGCGGTCACGGGAAGCAAAGAGCTGGGGGGGCCCCTATTGTGATGCTCAGAGTCTGTGTGGAGAGGAAAGTCACGGATTCCTGGGTATTAACTGCAGCACAGGCAGGCCGCACGCTAGACAGAACATCTGAGGGTGGGGAAACCCAGAAAGGCTCCTTGAAAGAGAACAGGGCACTGTCACAGCCATCAGTAATTTAATAAGAGACAGTACCCTCATGGTGAGGGCAGTGGTTTTGCCTCGGGGTGTGAAGGCTCCCTGTGGCAATGAACAGACGGCCACACATGGCTCAGGGATATGGCCTGACAGCCCCTGGCCTCAGCCTCTGCCAGCCAGATGCCCCCTGCTGAGGTCAAGTGGAGCTGGCCAGCCATGGACCTCCTCATGCCCCCAGGCCTCTGCCAGCCCCACTAGACTCTTACCAGCCCGTCCCCAGCTCCAGACAGCACCCCCTGGCCATCCTGGCTGGATTCTATTTCTCAGGGTTCCCTGAAACTCACCCTGGGTCAGCCCCACCCCAGCCAGCTCCACCCATGCAGGGTACAGCAATGGGGGGCCCAAGACGCTCAGCTTCTGCTTACGAATCCCTGGGGCCCAGGCTGCTACCTCGATGGTGATGACCTCCACCTGGACGTTGGTTGGGAGGGACAGGTCGGGCTGGAAGCGCTTGGCCAGGGCCACAAGGAGGTGCAGGGTGGACAGCAGGTCCTTGTTGAAGATGGCTGGGAAGAGGGTGGAGACAGGTCAGAGCCCAGGGGGCTGCCAAAACGTGCAGCCAAATGGAGGCTTCCTCATTGTCAGAACAACCATCTGCAGACCAAGGAGGTCTGTTTCCAGTCTTCTGGAGAGCAGAGATCTGGAGATACATGTTCAGAACCTAAAAATCATCACACTTCACCTCATCATCCCACTTCTTAGAATATAGCCCAGGGGTACGGTCTACCTTGTGGAAGGAGCTCTAGACACAAAGATGTTCACTGCAGTGCTGTTTACAATTGGAAACAACCAAGTGACCTCTGGGAAGGCCCTGGCTGAACAATCATTGGATTTCAGCTGAATGTGACTTAATTCAGGGTTGATTTCATCAACATCAATTACTGACTGTGAGACCTTACAGGTGCGAATGCAGGCGCATGTGACCCAACAAAACCTGGGTTTGAAAACGGACTGTTAAATCCTCACCGCCCAACCTTGGAGAAGCTGCTTAACTCCTTTCAGCCTCAGTTTTCTCATCTGGGTGGGGTGGAGGGATATAGAGAATTGAAGGGAAGGAAATCTATACCAAACTGTGAACCAGGTGGGGTGGGGAAGTCTAGGTATTTGGCACACTCTCTTGGTTTTTGTTTCTTTGATAAGGAGTCTCACTCTTGCAGCCCAGGCTGGAGTGAAGTGGTGCAATCTCAGCTCACTGCAACCTCCGCCTCCCAGGTGCAAGCGATTCTCCTGCCTCAGCCTCCAGAGTAGCTGGGATTACAGGTGCCCGCCACCACGCCTGGCTAATTTTTTGTATTTTTAGTAGAAATGGGGTTTCACCGTGTTGACCAGGCTGGTCTCAAACTCCTGACCCCAGGTGATCCACCCGCCTCGGCCTCCCAAAGTGCTGGAATTACAGGCATGAGCCACTGTGCCCGGCCAGGCACACTCACTTTTTGTACAAGCAGGCCCTGCAGATATTCTAATACTTTAATGAGAGTGTGGATGGGCTCAACAGTGGCTGTCATTCAGATAGCAAACAGAGACTGTTTGCTATCCTTGGGCTGCACTTTGCTGCAGTAATACCCTCTGGGGCACAGATGTGTGCTGGGCTGTTGGCTGCTCAGCCAGATGCCTGACTGTGGCTGCCTGAGGCTTCTACCTCCTTCCTGACTCCCAGGTTGTACCCCTGCTGGGAGAAGGATGAGTGCACCTTCCTGGTGGGTGAGAAGCCTGGAGCAGAAGGACCCCAGTGGCCCCACACTCCCCCGGGGTGGCCAGGTTGTGGCCCACATACTCTCCACGCTCCACTTGGCCTGCCGCTCCTCCAGCTGCAGACTCTGGTTCACGGCCTCCAGCACCACTGTGAGCTTGTGCTTCTGGCTTGTGGCTGTCAGGGCAATGTCCTCTGCTTCCAGCTTGAGCGCCGCCAGCCTCTCTGGAGGCAGGAGAGGGTGATGAGGGCCCCTGGCCAGGGACAGACCAGAGAGCACCTCAGGGACCCTCCAGGAGGCTGAGCCTGCCTGGTGCTTCAGAGAACATGGGTCTGGAGAGCCCATTCTTGGTGTTGGACCCTGGGCCACACCCACAGCCTCAATCGGGTATGCCCTCCAGCTCCCAGGAGACCCTCATCCACACAGAACAGGATTGGTGGGGCATGCAGGCCACATGATGTGAGCAAGCCTCAGCCCCCTGAGCTGGTCAAGACAGCCCACCTCACCTTGATCAGCCTGTGCCTGCAGCCCTTACCCTTCTGCACAGCTGTGTCCACTTCATCTCTGCAGGGCAGTGTGGCCTACTGGTTAAAGCCTACACTCCTAGGCTTCTATCCTGACCCCCCTGCTTCCCTAACCATGAGACTTTGGACAAATTATGAGGCCTCTCAGAGGCTCCCTTTCCTCATCTGTGAAATGGGGATAGTAACAGCACAGGGCTGTTCTAAGGATGAACTGCGCCTGCTACATGGGACACGCCCGGAAGTGCTAGCCAAATGAGGGGGATTGTGCAGCCCATCTCCAAAGAGCTTGGCGAACACTGCGGAGGCTGGCCCCAGGCGAAGTGCTAAGGACATGGAATTGGGCCTATCTGTGGCCTCCGACACCACAGTTGTGTGCAGAAGAGATGCGTAGACCAGACATGACCACACAAGGGCAAAGGGAGAGGGTGACTCTGGGGCTTGTGGGGAACACTTGCCCGGGGCTAGAAGGAGGCCCTGAGAATGCACACCCCCTGCAAAGCGCCTTGGAGCTTTCCAGACTGAGGAGGAACACGGAGGCAGGAGCCCAGCCCTGCCCCCAGCCACCCAGGACTGCCCTTTTTCTCTCTAGCAGCCCGGGGCAGCCCGAGGGCAGGGACCATGGGTTCTTTTGTTACCTCCCAGCACCTCAAAACAGCAGGCATTCAATAAGTGTTACACAGGCAGTGTGGTATGGTAGAAAGAGCACCAACCCTGGCGTCAGAGCCCCAGCCTGAGCCCCACCTCAGCCCCCTCACTCATGGGCCGTGGACAGCGCCTCCATCTCTCCAGCCCAGGCCCATCTGGAAAGTGAGACAGGTGTCCCTAAACCCGGGACCATTGTGGGGACTGAAGGAGAGAGCCCACCTGTGGGTCCTGGAGGGACCAGGTCAGGGGGATGGGGCCGAGACCCAGGCAGCCCCAGAAACGCCACTTACGGAATAGGTGGTGTAGGATGAGCCCGTCGAACATGTCCTCCTCCAGGCTGCGGACCACAATGTGCTCAGGGAGAAGAGTGGTGTTGATCCACTCCATCAGCACCTGCAGGCTCCAAGGGGACAACTTTTGGGGGGATGGGGACTTCTCACCTGGCCTGCCACCTGGCTCGGAATGCCTGCCTCTCGCCTGCCAACTCCTACCCATACTTCAAGGCCTGGTCAAATGTCACCTCCACTGGGAAGCCCTCCTTGATCTCCCAGGCTGAGTTAGGGGCCTGCTTCAGGTTCCTGCAGACTCCCTCCTTCTCTCCATCACAAACCTGAGCAGTGTGGGGCTGTCATTATCATGTGTGAGGTTTTAGTACCAGGAAATGGGGTACTACCACAGCGAATACCCAAAAATGGGGAAATGGCTTGGGGAATGGAAAGAATTGGACAATGAACACTTGATAGAAAAAGCCTAGATTGCCCTGAAGAGGTGGTCAGTAGAAATATGGATGTTAAAGGTGCCCCTGCTGAGGTCCGAGGAGGAAATGAGGGACATGACATTGGATGTGAAGATGGAGGTGGGGACTGCAGCGATGCATCCACAGGTCTGCGAGACCAGGATGCTGCAGCCATCACAGCTGGAGGAAAGGGAGAAGACAAGGGCCCCCCGAGAGCCTCCAGAAGGAGCCAATCCTGCCAACCCCTTGGGTAAGGGCCTCTGGCCTCCAGCACTGTAAGACAATAGGTTTCTGTGGTTTAAGCCGTTCAGTCTGTGGTCACATGTTACAGTAGCCCTAGGAAGCTAATGCAGGGGCTGCTGGTGCCCTACCCACTCCTTGACTGGTGCCTACTGGCCCAGCTCCCACCTGCAGCTCTGCTCGAAACTGTCCCTACTCTGCTGTGCTCAAAAGGTCACAGTGCCAGGGAATCAAGGCCCAGCCCTTTCTCAGGGAGCAGCTGTTCACTAAAGGTTGTCAGGAGGTTGTCAGGGCGTGGTGTATAAATACCCCAGCTCCATCGCCCCTCGGGCAGGAATGCTCTGAGCTTGCTCTATGCTGGCTCCAGGGTACCCAGCAGGCTTGAGCCCCCAAAACCATGACCAGCTCCATCATTAACCATGTGTTGGTCCCTTCCCTCCCATGACCCCTGGGATAACCTCCCAACTCAACTACTGGCATCCAAATCCTTGTCTCTGGATCAGCCTCTGGAGGAGCCCAAGCTGGGATGACGTGTCAGCACCCCGCCAGGTCTTCCAGGCAAGACCACGATGGTGTCCCCAGTGCCAGTCACAGGGCTGGGCCAGGTGTGCTGGTCAAAGGTGGGAAAGGTGGGTGGATGGAGTGAGGGAATAGGAAGGAGGATGGAAAATGGCCCACAAAGCCTCTGGGTATGGAAGATGGTGTAGGCCAGGAGGCCTCCCTGGAGGAGGCAACAGAGAGGCCATGTGGAGACTGGAGACACAGAGGCTGAGGGAAACAGAGGCCTGGAGCCCACCTGTGACCAGCTGGTCCAGTGGCCATAGCAGCAGACCCATGACCAAGGAGAGAACTAAGAATGGGTGACCCAGGCCCACCGCCACCACCTCACCAGTTCTCCTACACCTCGGGCAGACAAGCTGGGGAGGAGCACAGGCTTAGGGGCTGGCAGCTCATGTCAAACCAGAGCTCCGTTACGGGCAGCTGCATGCCCCTGACAGATGAGGTCACCTGTCTAAGCCTCGCTGTCTGTCCTGTCCCCAGGATGTGAGGGACAATAGATTCCCCTCAAATCCCATGAGGTTGCTGGGATGGTGTATGTGAAGGCACACATTTGGTGCTCAATAGATGTTTGTTCATGCAGGCTCTGTGGGTGACTTGCTCCATTCAAAAGGCCTTCCAGGGGTCTTCAGGGGTCACCACCCCCCAGCCTGAGGTCAAGGAGTGGAGGCGGCCTGCTGCCCCTGCCCCATGGAGGCCGCTGCCTGGTCTGCCAAGAAGAGGCACCCAGGGAAGTCAGGGCTGTGGAGGCTGCTGTACCTTCTGCAGTTCTTCAAATTTGGGGTCCTTCCGGGAAGTGGGTGGCAGGTATTTTTTCTTTCCTCCTGGAAGCAGAGTGGGTATGACAGGCACATGGTGACCCTGTGGGGCGCTTGGCCACGCTCCCTGCAGGTCACCCACAGATTTCAGCACCGCAGACCCGGGGCACTGGTCCTGCCACTTCCGCCCCAGCGTGCTTTCCCTCATTTCCCTCACGAACACCAGCTCATCCTCAGACACTGCAGCATTTATACTTTCAGACATAAACTCGGAAGTTATTTCTTGATTACTTGACATTCAAAGTTAACCGGGTATCCTATGTTTGATATATCTGGCAGCCCTACCTATTTAGGTAAAGTGAAACCCCAGCCAGAGAGGGAAAGAGGTGCCCAGGCTCACCAGGCTCTAAGCGGCTAAGGTGGGACTCACCCCAGGCCTGCCAGGCCCCTCTATGGCCCCTCTCGTAGTCAGACTCCCCGGGGTGGCCCTCCGAGGCCCAGCAGCTCCCCTTCCCCAAGGCCATGGCCAGCATCTGCCCACATTTTAGACTCACAGAACCCACAAAATGTCAGGGCCAAGAACGACCTCTGAGATCAACTAGTTCCAACATACATGGGGGGAAACTGAGTCAGTAATGGGGACTGTCTTGCCTAAATTCACAAAATGCATCATCTCTCATGTGACCCCAATAAAGGCTTTTCCTAGACATCCTGAAAACCTTCAAGTACTACCCAGACCCATGTCTTCTGATGAAAGGGAAGGCAACAGCGTCATGGGCTGATGTGCCCAGCACAGGGCAGGCTCTCAGCAAACACTTGGGCAAGTGAGCAGGTGAATGAATGAACGAATGAATGAATGAATATGGTGCTGCTCCTTCCTGGAGCAGACTTCTCACCACTTGAATCATCCAATGTCCCAGCTCTGCTTGCCAGAACTTTTAGTATCTTAAATCAGTTGTAAAACAAAAAAATTAATGGGTTTTTTGTTTGTTTGTTTTGTTTTGTAGTAACTAAATCCTACTATTCTAACTCAGCAACTTTCCTCAGGACACTTTCTAATCTTCAATGGTTTAAACACAGAATACCAGATGGTGAAGAAGCCAGCCAGCTGACTCTGGACCAAGCTTGTCCCTTCTGGGGTCTCACTTGCCATGCCAGGGACCCTGTTAGCGCTGGAGTTCTCGCTCCATAACACCTACTTAAAAGGTGGCATTCAGGGCTGGGTGCAGTGGCTCATGCCTGTAATCCCAGTACTTTTGGGAGGCTGAGGTGGGTGGATCACTTGAGGTCAGGAGTTTGAGGCCAGGCTGGCCAACTTGGTGAAACCCCGTCACTACTAAAAATACAAAAATTAGCCAGGTGTGGTGGCAGGTGCCTATAATCCCAGCTACTCGGGAGGCTGAGGCAGGAGAATCTCTTGAACCTGGGAGGGGGAGGCTGCAGTGAGCCGAGATCATGGCACTGCACTCCAGCCTGGGTGACATGAGATTTCTGTCTCAAGAAAAAAAAAATTAACAAACATTAAAAGGCAGTATTCACAGGAGCTGGAGAAAGCCGCATTCTGCTCCCTTCCCTTAAATTATTTCACATGTCTTCTTTGTCAGCACATTTATGTTTTTGTGGTTACATAAATTCCAGTGAGTTCACCTAAAGCCCTTCCCCACTGGGACATCTGGCTGCTTCCTTGCATGCTGTTGTTCATTTGTTTCTTTCAGAGAACACAGGGAGGGTGACAGCTCTGGGTACCTGCCCCTGTCCTTCTTTTGAGCCATCTCCTAAAAGGGAGGTTGCAGGAACTGTGGCCGCCAACCCCCTAAAGGGCTCATGACACAGAGCTTTGCTGAAAGGGTGACCCACGCTCGTTGAATTGCTCCATCCTATGCTCACCTCGCTTTTGAAAGAGACCCACATGTGTGAGGGGAGCACATCAGGAGCCCCACACCCTGCAAAGCATCACTCCATGGTGGGCATCGCTGTGTGGTCCGTGTGGAACCTCAGTTCTGGGACCACTCTCCTTGGGCTCAGAACCCAGCTCCACCGCTTGCTAAGAGTTTCCTGTTACTGTGGCACATTACCCCTTGTGCCTCAGTTTCCTCATCTGTATAAAGCAGGCAATGCTGCCCACCCTTGAGAATAAATGAGTTGCTATAGGCAAGAGGTGCTAGTGTAGTAGGGGCACACAGAAGGCTCACAGAACGACAGCAATCGGTATTCATCATCGTTATCCACACTGTCTCTCACCTGGAGAGAAGAGGTTCTAGCTCTGCAGAAGGTTCCAGGAGGAGGAGTTGGGTCAAGCATAAAGCAGAAGGTGAAGGCAGGGGTGAGCAGAATTGGGCGCTCAGCTGACAGCTGGGAAGGCACTGCAAGTTCCAGGCATGGCCAGGCTCACTCTTGCCACACAGACCCTCACCTTCCACCCTCAGACCCGCATGGGCACACACCTTGTGAGAGCTCCTCCTCCGCTGGGGGCTCCACCCCCTTGGGGAGCTGCAGCAGGTCATACAAGAACTCTGGCTCCATCGCCTCCCAAGCCTGTACAGAGGAGGCAGGAGAGGGCGTCATGGTCTGAGAAGCCCCAAACTCACTGAGCCCTTCATTTCCTCTAGACCAGGAGGCACAGAAGGAGGGTCGAAGCCAGGTTCCGGGGACACGTCACCATGCCAGCCTAGGCAGGGGGTACGGGCCCTGTGAGAAAGAGCCCTTGAGCCAACCCTTGCGGGATGACGGGGCAGAAAAAGGCACAGAAGCTGAGGGCGGGCACAGCCAAGCAAAGGCTTGGTGGGGAAGTGGTCCTTCCTCAGGCAGGTGCAGAGCGGCCGCCCACCATGCTCCTGCAGCCCCCAGCACCCTACCCAGGGACCCCCACCCCACCCCAGACAGGACAAAGCAGGTACAGCTCACTCCTCAGAGCTTGTCAGGTTGAGCTCAAGGGAAACCTCCCCGGTCGGCCTGTGTGGGGCTGGCTGAGGTGGACGCGTGGAATGGTGACATCTCCCATCCCATAAACTGGAAGGGCCAGGGTTGACAGAGGCACTGTTCATCTTCCTCCTCCTCATTACGGGCAGAAGCTGGGGGCTCACCACATGCCCGGGACAGGGGCAGACCCAGGGGCCAGCCCAGCCCTCCTTCCTGTTCCCCTGGCCCACTTCCTCTTCTGTGAAGGCTTCGCCGGCTCGGCGGGCGCCTTCTGGCCTCCCTCTTCCTCCCTTTTCAGCCCCTGGGTCTTCTCAGTGTTTTCAAACTCAGTCAGACATTGAGGTAGGGGGGTCACATGGCAGAAGCTGGTGGCCAGAGCAGGGAGCCCCCAGAGCTGTGGGAGACGGAGGCATTCACTCGAGCAGAGTCACCTGTGTCACACCAGCAGCCAGCCTGGGGTGGGGGATGCCAGACTCCATCCTGCCCTGTAGCGTGGAGGTGGTGGGCACACAACTGACTCCCAGCCCCTTAATCCCCAAGCTGAGGGCCATGGCCAGAGAAAATGAAAGCACCCAGCCTGGGCGTCAGGAAGCCTGGGTCCCAGGCCAGCTCCTCCTCACTCGGGCTGTGTGACGTTGGGCAAACCCCCTGCCCTCTCTGGTCCTGATGCATGGTTACAAGGAGGGCCTGGACTCGATGCTGCCCAAAGGGATCAGCAGCCTTGGCAAGCCCCTTCCTGGCCCCAGGGCCTCAGTTTCTTCACCCTGGAGACGGAGGGGTTGGCGGAAGTTCAGGGGCAGCAACTCCTCCATAGAACAGGGAGGGAGGACGCCGAGCAGCCTCTGAGCAGGGGCAGCGGGAGGGGCCATGGGGACTCAAGGTCCCACTGTACCGACTCCCTTCCCCAGGTGGCCTCGGCTGGGACTGCACTCTGGAATCCTTCCCAGGTGGTGTCTGGGCCCCTCCCTCCGTGACCCCCAGCACCCAAGTATGGCGGCCCCGATGCCAGAACTCACCCAACCGCTTTCCACGCAGGAAAACAAAGGCCTACTGGGTGCAAAGGGTGGTCCCTGGGTTCCGAATGGAAGCAAGTTCCGGGTTCTTCTGGGGTCTTCTGGGGGTTCGGGGACCAGGCCGGGAGGCAGTAGCCCCGCTGCTCACTTCCTCCAGGGCCCGCTGAGCCGGCAGGAGCTTCCTCCTCTCTGCGGCAGGGCCCGAGGGGGGTGGATGCTGTGAAAGTGAAGCTGCCACAAACCTCCAGAAAGCTCTGCCCGGAGCCCCAGCGCCCGCCGTGCCGCCTGGGCCCCCGGGGTTCTGCGGGCCACTTAAACTCAATGCTTTTATTTTTCTCCCTCTCCCCGCCTTCCCCAAACCATGCCAGTTTCCCTGCAGGCTGTTCACCTCCAAAATGGCAGCTACTTAGGCCAGAGCCTGGGGTCCACCCCCACAACCCACCCCCAGCACCCTGTCAGCCTGGCCTCCACGCTCCATCCCGCACCGCCGTCCTCCCACCTCCACACCCCGCCCCGGGCCAGGCCCCTTCCTCTCCCGGGACCAAGCGGGAGCCTCCTACCTGGACTCTTGGCTGCAGCCTTCCCCACGCCCCCTGCCCGCCCCTGAGCTGAGGCTCCCACAAGCCCTCGGAGGAGTGAGTCACTTCTTGTCCCCACTCTCTCAAACCCACCAACGGCGCCCAATAGCTCTTAAAATAAAATCCAGGCTGTGCAGCCCAGCCTAGGAGCCCCAGCATAAGTAACCTGCCAGCCACACCTGCGTCCTCATCCCCTAACCTCTGTCCCGGCCACAGCGACCACCTGCCTCCCTGCCTTGGCATCTTCCCATGTCCTTTTCCCTCCGCCTGGAAGCCCCTGCCCCAGTTTTCACGTGGCTGAGTCCTTATCCTTCACACCTGCTTAAACACCTCCTCCTCTGGGAAGCCTTCCCTGATTGCCATACCTGAAGTAGGTCCTCCTTGTAATTATTTAGCACGGCCCCTGGAGCTTTCCTTCATGGCACTTAAACCCATGGCGTTATTGGCTCAACCAGTCGGTCAGCTGGTGTGTGACACCTGCCTCCCCACCAGACCTTTGCTCCTCAGAAGCTGCTATGGTCTGTCTCTTTCAATCATGGTTACACACCCGTGTCTAGAACAATGCTTGGCACAAAGTGGGCTCAGTGAATAAATATTGGTGGTGGTTGTTGCCGAGGGGATCGGGAAGGCTTTCCAGAGGAGAATGGGGCCTTGATGGCTGCAGTGGAAGAAGGGGTGAGAACCTGGCAGGTGGAGAAAATAGCACATGCAAAGGCATAGCAGGGTTCGAGAAGGAGAGATCTCAGCACAGTAGATAGTCAGAGAAACACTTCAGACCTGAGCTGGTCTCTCAAGCTGGAATCTTCACCATCCGGGCTGAAATGGTGAGTTTCCCTAGCAACAGGTGACTGGGAAGCTATCTACCCTTTCTGACAGGTTAGGCAGAAAGTGGCTAAATCAGGTGGGATGCAGGTATAAGGAGTGTGTGATAGCAGGAAAGTAGGGTTTACAAGAAGTTAATAAAAAATGACAAAACTTAGTACTGGTATTGTTGCTAATATTTATGGAGTCATTGGTGATGAAACAAACGTAATTTTAAGGGCTTTCATTTTACTGGAAACTTCCTTGTGAGGTAGGTACAATCATCATCCCCATATTACAGAGGAAGAAACTGAGGCACATGAGTCAGTCCCTGCCATTCTGATGTGCCCGTGCTAGACTGGGGCTTGTGACAGGTGGGGAGAGAAGCCACCGTGCAGGACCTATTTTGCTGGGGTTTGTGTAGCAGGCTCAGTCCATCTCTGGACCCAGTGGTTCTGGTGGGGCTTCTGACTCTGGATCACAGCCACATAGATGTAGCAGTCACAGTCGCAGCAGCAAAGAGACGGTACATTCCCGTGTGCTAACTGAAGACTGCTTAATAAAGGGACAGCTAGGGCAGGGTTAAAGGAACCCAGAAGAGACAGTGCTGCACCCCAGGCTAGCAACATGGGGGAGCTGTTACTTCTTCAAAACCTAGAGGGCAAAGGAGGGAGTGGGTGGCAGAGCCCAGGAACAGAATCGCTAAAGCTCTAAGAGGGGCCTCGGGATAGGAGCTGTGGCCTTTGGTAGAGGGACACAGCTAGCTCATGGTGAACCAGCAGAAGGGCAGAGGTATCAATGACCAGGCCTCACTCTCCTCCCTCCTGCCAGGGCCTCCCCTGGCCACATCCAGCCAGAAGCCAGAGAAAAGAAGTCCCCTGCTGCGGCCCATAGATGTGAGGAGAGAAAATGGTGGGGAGTGGATCTGCAGAGGTGAACCTAAAGCATTCAACCCAGAAAGCATGCTTCTGAAAAGGGCCAGCCTCACTCGGCAGCTTCCTTCAGGAGCCAGCTCTGCAGTATTCTTCCAAGAGTCTTTGCTGGAGGCGCTGCCTCCAGCCTTCCAACAGCTTGAGAATCACAGTTTCCTGTATTAGATTCCTTTCTCCTCCAAACAACTGAAGAGACTCTAATCATCGGCAGCTGAATCCCTATTAACTTCGGATTTGTTACCAGAAACAATCGCAGGCAACATGACCTCCAGGATGGGAACTGGGATTGGTTACTTGTTCTGGTTGATTTAAAGGCAGTGGGGACCTAGTAACTGTTAGAGAATGGAGTTCTAATAGATCGTAGCCTGTGATGGCAAAATAATTACCTGTCATCACTCAGAACTAAGTACCTATTAAATTGCGGCTTTGGCAGAGTTGTGGCTTCCACACCCAATACAAACACAGGTTATCTAAGGACTGTGGGGTGAGCTTGTTATCATCACACCAAAGAGTTTAAAGCAAGAAAAGCACAGTCCCGGGGCTTTACATTCTCAGCTCAAGGTATGTTCAGAATACAGGGAGTTCTCTGATAGCCCTCAAAGCATCTCTTATCTCTTGGGGCTGCAGGGCTGATGTAAGAATCAGATGCGGAATCTAATCCTGTATGGTGTGGAGTTACAACAGACTAAATCCACAGCTCACCAAGCCTCCTGTGTGTAGAGCGTTGTTTAGGGGAAGAGAGGGACTCTAAGAATTGGAAGAGTAACATGGAGATAAGTCCAAGCACCCCCAAACCCCAATTAAGAGAAAGGCATGGATAGAAGGGAATTATTCCAGCCTTTTTTTTTTCCAGAGACACAGTGTGAAATATACCTGTGCAAATATGCCTAACACTACTGAACTGTATACTTAAAAATAGTTAAGACAGTAAATTTTATGTTACGTGTATTTTTAACCACAACTAAAATTTTTCAAAATTAATAAAATAAAAACAAAAATTGCAGGGATCATATCACTTTAGGGATGTCTCTAAATACTTCAGTGTTTCTCCTAAAAGCATTCTCCTGCATGACACAGTACCATTATGATACCTAAGAAAATTAGCATTGATAGAAGGTTTTCTAATACTTCATCCACATTCAAATTTCACCAAGGCTTCAAAAAATGTCTATTACAGCTGTATTTTTTTTTTTTTACTCCAAGATCCATTCAGGCATCACATATCACATGTGATTGCATTTGGTTTTCATGTCTCTTTAGAGCCCTTTAATCTACAACAATCTTCCATGACACTAACATTTTTTAAACATCCAGGTCAGTTGTCCTCTAGAATCTATCACCTCTGTCATTTCCTGGTCTGCTTCTGTGGACTGATTTTTCTCCTGATTGTGGGTCACATTTTCCTGCTTCTTTATAAGAGTGTTTTATTGAATGCTAGACATTAAATTTTTATGTCGTTGCGTGCTGAATTTTGATGCATTTCTTTAAGAAGTGTTGGAATTTTTCTGGCAGAAATATTCTTTTGATGTCTGTTTTTAATAAGCGTAATCTCTGCAAGCTCTGATCTTTGTCTCCTCAAATCAGTGAGACCTGGCTCTGTCTGGGTCCCCCTCACTACAGCACAGTCCAGGAATTATGTCCAGGCAGAAAGCCAAGACCAGGGTAGGGCTCACCTCACTTGCCACCCTTTTCTTGGGGATCACAGATCTGACTCGCCTCTTAACATTTTACTTTTATATAGTTTCAAACTCACAGAAAAGCTGCAGGGAAGTACAAAGAGTTCCTATGTGTATTAGTCTGTTTTCATGCTGCTAAAACAGACATACCCTAGACTGGGTAATTTATAAAGAAAGACAGTTTAATGGACTCACAGTTCCACCATGGCTGGGGAGGCCCCATAGTCATGGTGGAAGGTGAAGGGGGAGCAAAGGCACGTCCAAAGTCTGAAGTAACTGTTTCCCATGTTTTATGGAGGCTTCTAGTTATTCCTGATGGAAAGGTAACTCCAAAAGCGAAAATTCTTTCCTCATAAATGTTGATCAATTACAAAGAAGAGTTACATTTTTTAGTGTACAAATTTGATAAACACTATATTAACTAAGCAATATATATTTTTAAAAAATAGAAATAGTGTCTCACTCTGTCACCTGGACTGGAATGCAGTGGTGTGATCACAGCTCACTGCGGCTTTGAACTCCTGGGCTCAAGTGATCCTTCCCGCTCAGCCTCCCAGGTAGCTGGGACCACAGACATGTGCTCACAGGCTAAGTAATCAAAATTAACATCATAAGAAAATAGACCAATCAACATGACATGTCTCCTGGTAATGATGCGCTGAGAAGAACACATCACTTCTGCCAAAAATGCATAACCTGGATCTAATAACAAGGAAAATACTAGACCAATCCAAGCTGCAAGACATTCTGGAACATAACTGGCTTGGATTCTCCAAAGAATCAAGGCTATGAAACATAAGGAAAGACTGAAGGGCCACTCCAGACTACAGGAGGCTGGAGAGATGGGACAACTCATTCAATGCCTTGTCCTGCCTCTTATTTTGGTATAAAGGACATCATTGAGACAATTGGAAAAAAACATAATTAAGGTTTGTAGATTAGACAATGCCATTGTATCAGTGTTATTTCCTGATTATGACACATACTGAGATTATGGAAGAGAATGTCTTTACTTTTAGGAAGCATACACTGATGTATGTAGAGGTGAAGAGGATATAATGCATGCAACTTACCCTCAAAGATTCAGAAAATGTATATATCACCAGGTAAATGTGTGTGTCTAGGCTGGGTGCAGTGGTTCACGCTTGTAATCCCAGCACTTTGGGAGGCCGAGGCGGGCAGATCACGAGGTCAGGAGATCGAGACCACGGTGAAACCCCGTCTCTACTAAAAATACAAAAAATTAGCCAGGCATGGTGGCGGGCGCCTGTAGTCCCAGCTACTCGGAGAGGCTGAGGCAGGAGAATGGCGTGAACCCGGGAGGCAGAGCTTGCAGTGAGCCGAGATTGCGCCACTGCGCTCCAGCCTGGGCGACAGAGCGAGACTCTGTCTCAAAAAAAAAAAAAAAAAAAATGTGTGTGTCTAAAGAAATATATATATATCATTATTATTAAATCAAGAGAGAGGCAGGCAGACAGGCGGGGATAGACAGAGAGTAAAGAGGATAAAGTAAAAATGTTAACATTCATGAGTCTCCAGATAAACATAGTGATAGGGTTTGGCTGTGTCCCTACCCAAATCTCATCTTGAATTGCAGCTCCCATAATCCCCACATGTCGTGGGAGACAATTGAATCATGGGGATGGGTTTTTCCATGCTGTTCTCATGATGGTCAATGAGTCTCATGAGATCTGATGGTTTTATTAAGGACATTTCCCCTGCACACAGTCTCTTGCCTGCCGCCATGTAAGATGTGCCTTTGCTCCTCCTTCGCCTTCCACCATCGTTGTGAGGCCTCCCCAGCCATGTGGAACGGTGAGTCCATTAAACCTTTTTCCTTTTAAAATTACCCCGTCTTCGGTATGTCTCTTTTAGCAGCATGAGAATGGATTAATACACATATTAATCGTATTCCTGCCACTTTTCTGCAGGTTTGAAACTATATAAAAGTAAAATGTTAAAAGAAAAAAAAAAGCCTTTGCTCTCATCCTAGTTTAATATCACGCTAAGTGCATGAATTAAAAAAAAATCCAATGTGTTATACTCCACGTTGCTCCTTCAGATGTTTGAAGTATCCAAAATGTGGACGCTGTTTGTGCCTCTGTCCTTTTGACATGTCCCCATCATTCCTTGAGTGCAGTTGGCCCTCCATATCCTTGGTTGCGCATTCATGGATTTAACCAACCACGAATTAAAAATATCAAGAAAAAATTGCATCTGTACCAGACACGTACAGATTTTTTCTCCCTGTCATTATTCCCTAAGTGATACAGTGTAACAACTATTTACATAGCATTTACATTGTATTAGGTATTATAAGTAATTTAGAGCTGGTTTAAAGTATGCAGGAGGATGTGCATAGGTTATATGCAAATACTGTGCAGTTGGATATCAGGGACTTGAGCATCTTCAGATTTTGGTATCCTCCAGGGTCCCGGATTCACTCCACAGAGGATACCAGGAATGACTGTGCTTCCCTGCTTTCCAGCACAGCGTTTCAGGCTCACCTTGGCAATACATTTTTCAGAATGAGATTGTGGGAGGAAATCTAGCACTACATTCCAAAGCCATCTAGAACATCAGAACCCTGTGTGGATGTTTTGAAAACACACCAAACATCCACAAAGGTGTTGCATACTTTAAGGTGACGGTCTGCCCTACGATGCGACAAAAGCTGTCCGGTGTGACCACGTCCTGGCTGTTAGGACCAGCCACATGGCCACCTAAATCCGGGGGGCTGGGGACTGGAAGAATATGTGGCCTTTGCCCCATTTCCCTGGTGTCAGAGACCTCCCTACCCGCCTCTATGCACAGATGCAGCCCTCTGCTCCATCTTCGTCCCAGACCTGCCCCCAGCTGCATTTCTTCATCGGCCTCACTGTGTTGTCCACCTGCCGCTCCACTCTCTCCTGGTTCTCGTGCCCTAGCACACCCCCACCCCCCACAACGCCCAACACCTCAGCAGCACACAGCAGGCTCCCAATATGCACTGACCCAATGAATGCTCCAGGTCCTACTGTGTTGGACACAGGGATTCCCCACTCCCTGCCCCAGGGCAAAGCCTCACCCTGGTGAAGATGATGATGGTATATTAAATCAAATTTAAACCCCAAAGAGTGGGCTTCCACGGAAAACCTCACTAATTCCGAGCTGCCCAACCCCAGAGCACTGTCCTTGCGGAAGGAACAGAGATGCCCATCCCTGCAGTGGCCGGGGATTCCTGCCTGGGTAAGGATGAATGGAGGTGACCTCAGAAGGTCCCTTCCTTCTCGAGATTCTCAGATTCTGCCAGTTCTGTCACATCTGAGGGCAAGTGGCTGTGGCCACCAGGAAAGGAGGGGCCCTGTCCTGAGCAGAGAGCCCTCTCCCCACCACAGCCCCCTGGGGAGGTGACAGCTGAATTGGGGGGGCCTTTCTGGGGACATGCAGCTACGCCAGTGCATCGGCCTGGAAGAATGGGACAGAAGCAATGTTTTGTTTTGTTTTTGAGATAGAGTTTCCCTCTTGTTGCCTAGGCTGGAGTGCAGTGGTACAATCTCAGCTTACTGCAACCTCCGCCTCCTGGGTTCAAGTGATTCTCTTGCTTCAGCCTCCCTAGTAGCTGGGATTACAAGCGCCTGGCACCACACCTGGCTAATTTTTTTATATTTAGTAGAGATAGGGTTTCACCATGTTAGCCAGGCTGGTCTTGAACTCCTGACCTCAGGTGATCTACCTGCCCCAGTCTCCCAAAGTGCTGGGATTACAGGCGTGAGCCACCGTGCCCGGACTGCAGTTATATTTGAGAACAAGTGAGAAAGTTTGGAGAATCAGGTCAGTCTAAGAGCACCTTCAGAACCGTCCTATATCACCTACACTTTTCTTTTTTGTTTTTGAGGCACAGTCTCACTCTGTTACCCAGGCTGGAGTGCAGTGGGGTGATCTTGGCTCACTGCAACCTTTGCCTCCCGGGTTCAAGTGATTCTCATGCCTTAGACTCCCAAGTAGCTGGGATTACAGGTGTGCGCCACCATGCCCAGCTAATTTTTATTTTTTGTGGGTTTTTTGTTTGTTTGTTTTTAGTGGAGACAGGGTTTTGCCATGTTGGCCAGGCTGGTCTTGAACTCCTAGCCTCAAGTGATCCACCCACCTCGGCCTCTCAAAGTGCTGGGATTACAGGCGTGAGCCAGAGCCCACTACACTCAGCCCAAAACCAATTTTTATAATAGGCAAATAATTAAAGCCACCTGGATTAGTCCCTACTCCGGTCCACCTGAAGCACTCAGGTCCTGTTCCTTCTCGAAGACAGGCTTCCACCACACCATCTCCAGGCTTCAGCTGTCCCTCTCCAGACAGTAAGCACCCCCCTGCCCCACCTGCACCCCTCCTTTCTGGAGTTCCCTCTCACTCCCCTGCCCCACCCACACCCCTCCTTTCTGGGCGTTTTCTCTCACTCCACCGGCTCAAGGGCAGGGGATGCTCTTCTCACTGGCCACTCGCCCCAGCCTTGGACAAACCAGACCCTTGGTAAATGACTGCTGAACAGAACCAATCGGAAGATCCCCAGAAGGTTCTGCACCATTGCTGGCCTTAAAGACTCGGCATCTCAGTGGACAATATTTTATCCCCATCAATAGTAACAGTTGAGTCCTACCCAATAAAAGCACAGGCGAAGACAGGCCGGCTCAGGGACCTGGCACTCTACTTCATGGCTTCCCAACCGCAGCACAGTGCACAGAGGGGCAGGGTGATTCTTTGCTGGGGACAAGGGAGCCTGTCCCGTGCACTGCGGGACGTTAAGCAGTAACCCGGGCCCCACCAGCTACCTGCCCAGAACCCAAACTGTCTCCAGACATTGCCAAAGATCCCCCAAGGGGCAGAACCTCCCTCTCCGCTGACGATGGCTGACTCTGAAGGAAGGAGGTTGAATTTGTCCCTCAGAACCCTCAGCTGGAAGGTGGGGATTACTTCACTCCCCGAAGTCACAGTCACACAGTGACAAAGCTGGACACAAACCCAGGCACTTCTCCAAAGCCCAGATTCCCTCCATCCACAGTTTATAATTTTTAGTTGTTTTTTTTTTTTTTAATAGCATGGTTGCCTTTCTCTCCGGGCTACCCATCCTGGACTAGTCACAATTTGATCATCATTTCATAAAGTTCGATGCGCCTGAAGCCTGCTGTGACCTGTGCCAAGGAGGGTTTATGGCAGGGCCAGCATGGAGGGCAGGCCACCATCTCCGTCACACAGGGGTTCCTTGCCTTGCAGAGTCAAAAGCAGTCACTTACTGGTCAGCATGCAAGGTCCCATGACGTCACATCATGAAGAGTAAGGAGACCACCTCCACGTGTTCATGCAGCCTGTGCCCCTGGCCACTAGCTTTGTGCATGTATGGTCTGGACCCAGGCAGAGGGGCAGATGAGCCTTTATTACTCACCTGCAGCTGTGACTCTGCTGCCCTCTTCTCCTTGTGGTCCCAGCAGAAGTTTGGGGTTCCCAAAGTCCCATCCCCCACAAAGGGCTATGAACCGGCTCTTCCCCCAGCTCCTGTCCAACTGGAAGGCCCCGGGAAGCAGGGCTGGGTGGAGTCACAACGCCCTGGCACCTGTTCCTTGGCTGGCACCATCCATGACTGCTAAACGCATGAAAGATTAAAACAGCAGCCAAACAAAGACGGTGGACAGGCCCATGCTCACAAGGTCTTTATTGGAATAAATAACAGCATACTGTGATGCCACATGGCATTGTCCTAACCACATCTCTGGCTTAAGAAGTGTTTGCCCGGTGTTGCAGCGAGCTCCTGAAAAGCGCCTGCTTCCTGCGGTCAGCCAGGTGGGCCTGACCAACAGCATGGCCACGATTTTCGTGGCTTTTATTGAACATCCAGAAATCCAAAGTAAACATTGCTTAAAACAAGAAGACAGTAAAATACTGGCACACAAGACAGGGGGAATGGATTCAGTTGCTTTAAAATAAAATTGCTCTTTGTCACCTCCAATTAGGACAGCACGGCCCAGCGGGACTCTGGGCTCGGTGCTTGCATAACACTGTGTGGGTGTCAAAGGGGAAAGGAAGCTGCGGGAGGCTCCCCTAGCTGGTGTGGGCTGAGAGACATGTCACATGGAGAAGGAGAATCAGCAAATACCTTCCTGCCCTTGTCCGAGCATCCACTTGGGCCTTGCAGGCCTGAGACCCCTTCGTGCTGGGACGTCTGTCCCCATGGATGGACATACTTGGCCTTGCTTTCACTTAGTTCCTGTGGACCAGGGTTCCTCTTCAAAGAACCATTCACTGAAAATGTGGTGCCGGGAGGAGGAAGGGTCCCAGAATTTCTCTGAACTAAGAACCAAGAGCAGCAACAGACGGGGCGTCTCATACCCAAGCCTCATGTCCCAGCAGCCATTCATCCCGAGCCTATAGGAATCGAGTTCACCCTGAATTCTGCCTTGGAACTGGCCCCTTGATGCATCTGTCCAGGCCATGCTATGAATTCAGACTCAAACTGACGGTGAATGGAGAAAAATGAGAGGAGTCAAGCCTAACGGGGCCCTTCCCAAGTATGCCAAAGACACACCTACACGTTGAACCAATTGGAAAAGAATGTGGACAAAAGATCACATCCAAGCCGGGTGTGGTGGTGTGCACCTGCAGTTCCAGGGACTCGGGTTGCAGAAGCGGGTGGGTCACTTGAGCCCAGGAGTTCAAGGCTGTAGTCTGTAGTCTGCTATGTGTGTGTCTGTGAATGACCACTGCACTCCAGCCTGGGCAACGCAGTGAGAACTTATCTCAAAATAATAATAATTTAAAAAATCACATCCTTTGCTGGAAACATGGTCTTTAAGGGTCCCTGTTGTGAAACACGAGTGCCCATGTAGCTTCCCCACAGATCTTATGATTCCTTTTACTGTTCGACTTGAAACCCAGAAGAGTGTGACGTGGGCATGAGGACAGGCATGTGTTTACTAGATGGGAGCCACCAGGACCTCCCTGAGAAGCTGAAGCCCCCTCCCAGAGTAACCGTCCTCTCCCCTCTGATGACACAGAATGGGCCAGGACTGCTCATTTTGGCTGAAAATCACAGCTCTGTTCTTTTTTTTTTTTTTTTCTTTTTTCTTTCTTTCTTTTTTTTTTTTTTTGAGACAGAGTCTCACTCTGTTGCCCAGGCTGGAGTGCAGTGGCAGATCTCAGCTCACAGCAACTTCCACCTCCCGGGTTCATGCAATTCTCCTGCCTCAGCCTCCACAGTAGCTGGGATTACAGGCATGCATACCATGCATGGCTAATTTTTGTATTTTTAGTAGACACGGGGTTTCACCATGTTGGCCAGGCTGGTCTCGAACTTCTGACCCCGAGTGATCCACCTGCCTCAGCCTCCCAAAGTGCTAGGATTACAGGCGTGAGCCACCGCACCTGGCCAAGCTCTGTTCTTTTCAAATCCCAATCCCTGGGAAGGCACAGTGCCCTCTCGAGGCCCACCTGTAAGCAGGGCAAGGCTGGGCCGCTCTGCCAACTCCAGGGGGCCGCGGTCCTGTACATGCCATGCAGGCAGCACAGAACGTTCCAGCCCCAGGTTTTTTGTCAGTGTGGCTCTTTAATGTCACTGCATCCCGCAGGAGACACCGTAATGCTGTTTTAATTATTTCTTTCCCCTGCTGGGAAATCACCTCCATCAAAATGGCTATTCTGAACCCATTCCCAGCCTAGCAACAGCCGGAACTGAGGGGGAATATTAAACTGTTTTCTAAAACTTCGGTGTTGGCATTCGATTTCATATTAAAACTTATTCCACAGCTCTGATCTGCGGCAGGAAGACAAAAAGCTAACAAGATCAGAAAGGCCAGGCTCACTACGGAGAACGCTGAGAGAAGCCAAGGAAGGGGGCTGCTTCGCAGCAGGTACACCCCAGGGGGTCAGCGAGTCATAACCCTGGGAAGGAGCTGGGGAGGGGGCGCCACAGCGAGGGACTGACTGCGACCAGAGGCCAGCCCAGAAAGCATGGCCGATGGGATCCCCAATTCTCTGCAGAACTGGGGTGAGCGAGGGGGTGAACACCCCATAACTGAGTGAGCAGCGACTCCTTTTATAGGATACTCTAAGGGAGATGCTCTCAGGGCTACAGGGAGAGTGAGATGAACACTTCATATCCTCCCGTTACAAGGGGAATTATGCTCCCCGCAAATCCACATGCTGAAGTCCTAACCCCAGCACCTCTGATGTGATGGTATTTGGAGACAGGGTCTTTATGGAGGTAATCAAGGTTAAATGAGGTCATATAAGTGGGCCCTAATCCAATAGGACTGCGGCCCTTCTAAAAAGAGGGGCTCAGGCTGGGCATGGCCGCTCATGCCTATAATCCCAGCACCTTGGGAGGCTGAGGTGGGCGGGTCGCTCAAGCCCAGGAGTTTGAGACCAGCCTGGGCAACATGATGAAACCCCGTCTCTACAAAAAATTAAAAAATTAGATGGGCCTAGTGGTGTGCACTTGTGGTCCCAGCTACTTGGGAGGCTGAGATGGGAGGATCAATGGAGCCTGGGAGATCAAGGCTGCAGTGAGCTGAGATGGCACCACTTTACTCCTGGGTGACACAGTGAGACCTTGTCTCAAAAAAAAAATAAATAAATAGGCTGGGCACAGTGGCTCACACCTGTAACCCCAACACTTTGGGAGGCTGAGGCGGGCAGGAGATGGAGATCATCCTGGCCAACATGGTGAAACCCCGTCTCTACTAAAAATACAAAAATTAGCCAGATGTGGTGGCACCTGCCTGTAATGCCAGCTACTTGGGAAGCTGAGGCAGGAGAATCGCTTGAACCCAGGAGGCAGACGTTGCAGTGAGCTGAGATTGCACCACTGCACTCCAGCCTGGTGACAGAGTGAGACTCTGTCTCAAAAAATAAAAATAAAAATAAAAAATAAAAGAGGCGGTGAGGACACAGACACACAGAGGGGAGACCATGTGAAGACACAGGGAGAAGCCAGCATCTACAAGCCAAGGCGAAAGGCCTGAGGATGTAACTCTCTGATGTCTTAGCCACTCCCCTGTGGCACTTTACTACACAGTGCCAGTGAACCAATGCACCCCCTCAGTTTAAAGTTTCCAAAGATGCATTCATTCCCCAAAAGGGCCTCTGAAGGGGAAAGCTGTGGCCCAGGCTGTCTCAAGCAGCACAATTAGAGCCATCTCCAGACCCAGCCCCTCAACCCCAGCAAGAAATTAAGAAACGTCCCCAGCAAACAGCTCCTTTCAAGGACTGGGAGCTGGGCCATCCTGGGTCTTGGATGTTTGTGCAAAAGCTACATTAAAACGAGTGGCCAAGAAGTGATAGGAATGTGGGTGGAGGACACCCATGTCACATCTAAGCTTCTGGGACTTTAAAGTTTTTCAAACTGCAAAACCCTTTTATGAAAAAGGCCTCACTTCCAAGGAGAGCCCAGCCCAGGAGATCCCCGGTGAATCACCAAGCCCGGGTCCTCGGGGAGCTGGCGTTCCTGCTGAGCTGATGTTGTACTTCTGAAGGCCTGTGATCGCTAATTGCACCATCAGGCAGAATGCAGGGCGCTCTCAATCAGCTGGGGGTTGGGGTTCAGGCTTTTTTTCATCTTTCGGCCAAGGCAGACAACAGACTCATCATCCCACACAACTGAGTGACGCGAGGCCTCAAACGCAAGCACGAGTGTTTAGAATCCTGCATTTTCAAAGGCTCTTGCCCACTGGGAATTACACAGAAAGGAGATTAAGAACAACAACCAAAAGAGGCAGGGGGTGGGGCGGGCGTGAGGTAGGGGTGGGGTGGGGATGACAGTCAACACAGCTTGGACCAGAAGCCCATGGCACCTGGCTCCCTGGAAAGGCACAGGGCACAGACGGATGCCGCCTTTCTTGCTGGGACACTGCTGCCACCGTCCACAGCTCCTCCGTCACTCCACGTTCTTGTACTTGGTGAACAGGTTGTAAAGAACCCTCAGAGTGGATTTGAGGTCCAAGTTAACCACGTCTGCAGAAGGAAACAGAGAAACTTCAGAGGTGTGCCATCCTCCTGTCATTGCAGTAGGTACTCTCAGAAGCCATGTCTCCAGCATGACACCAGCTGCCGCGTCCACACAGAGCGCTTCACCTTAAAGACCGGGCGCCACCATGTCCAGGACGCTCTGGACAGCGCCTCCCCAGACACACAGGTTGTGTGAGAGCTCCCGGGGTGGGCTGACACCCTGCGGGGACAGGCACCTGGGGTGAAAAGAACAGAGACACTCCCACAGCCCCTCCTAGATGTGCATCAGGACGTGTCTAAGAACCGGTTGGGGGACATAGCTAATGACACTTACCGGGACCAAAAACCCCAGTAACACTTAATGGACCCGACAGCTCCCTCTGGGGCCCTGGAAGTCTTGGGCCACTTTCTTTGGGTGGACAAGAACCTTCCTGGGAATCAGACACCTTGTTCATTTCACTTGCTCTGTGACCTCTAAGTGACTTCTGTGATTTGGGGCTCAGTCTCTTCATCTGTAAAACGGGCCTGGACCAGATAACGCTCAAGGCCCTTTGAGTCCTGACTCCCTGTGATCCAAAAGCAGCCACAGGATGACCCTGTGCTTTAGCCGTGATCACAAGAGTAAGAAATGACGTCGGTTACTAAGAGAGCAGGTGGGGTGGACGCTAAGAATCAGCAACTGTCCTTGTCACTGGGCGTGGAGTTTCTTCACTTGCACATCCTCCTCAGAGCCTGCACAGCCTCCTTTCCTTCCCTCTCATTTTACAAAGAGGACCAAGACTCACGTGGAGAAATGACCTGCCCACGAGTGTGCTGTCACAGCAAAAGCAGGGCTGAACTCGGCTCAGCGGGCTTGGGGACACACCCGGGGCTCTGTCGGGGAACTCGGCTTGGCGGGCTTGGGGACATATCCGGGGCTCTGTCGGGGAATCCAGGGTCTCCCCCGGCCTGAAGAGTCCACCCCAGCTCCCAACAGCCCAGTGGAGGCAGGGGAGGGAGAATGGCGGCCATGGAGTTGGAGGTGGCCAAGGCAAGGGGGGCAGCAAGGACAGAGGAGCTCCCAGGGGTGGGGACCGCCACCCCTTGGCCCCCTCTGAGTCCACTCCCATGGTGGACTCACAGGGAGACCAGAGCAGCAGCCTGACACCGATGCTCCCACGCAGCAGCCCCCAGGTCTGAGCTCTGAGAACCTCAAGACAGCCTCGCTGGACAAACAGAACTCAACCCTCACACCCCTGCCAGACCTGCTAACCACGGCCATCCCTTAGCACCTGCGCCCAGGGATAGGAATCCCCTTCTGTGACCCGTGAACCTCAGTCCCTCTGTGCCCCCCAAACGCCCACCCCACCATCCAGCTCTGGCACTCAGATCTGTGAATTTCGAGCGAGCCACAACCCTTTCTCCCAGGCAAGGGGCCTCCTTAAGAGCAGGGTCAGGGACCCCATTGGAGTCTCCGCCAGGTCCCCGCAAGGGTTGCAGGGGGCCAGGATGCCCATCAGAGCTGGGGGCCTAGGGAACCAGGTGCGGGCCTGGCTCTTCAGACCCACCCACATGCAGGGGGCATGAGACTGCTCTGCTTCCTCCGGGTGGGGACCAACAGGGCAGTCTCAGGCCTGCAGGGGAGGCCACAGCCACTGCCTCCCTCCCCACCAGCCCTGGGTACCCGGGTAAGTCTGCCTAGCTCAGAGGAGGGTATCAGGGAGACCACAGCCACTGCACCCCATTCTCCATATCATTCTCATCTCTGTTACCTCCTGATTCTTGCTCCCCAGCTGGTTTTGAATGAAGAAGGAAAAGTCTCTCATTCATTGCATCAGCCACAAAATAAAGAGGCCCAGCAGGGAGCCCATCTCATAAATCTCTGCGGCTTGGCCCCTGCCCAGTGCTGGCCCAGCGAAGGTGCTAATGAGCACTGCAGACCAGCTCTGCCCCCTGCCTGGGCTGGACAGAGGCCCTGGGACACTCAAGGGACCCTGCCTGGGAGGCTGCAGAACTTGCTATTTGCCCTGGGCCGGCGCCGCTGCCTATGGCCTGGTTTCCACATGTCCGTGGTGGGTTCCCTAATGTGCCGTCCAGCGGCAGATGAGTAGGAAACACATCTGGGCTCAGGGGCAAACCCCCTCCTTGGAGGCCAGCCTGTCAGAGGATATCCTGGCCTCTGGACAGGCTCCTGCCTCACTCCTCAAAAACGGGACAAAGGGCCAGGTGCGATGGCTCACAACCTGTAATCCCAGCTCTTTGGGAGGGCGAGGCAGGTGGATCACCTGAGGTCAGGAGTTCAAGACCAGCCTAGCCAACATGGTGAAACCCCATCTCTACTAAAAATACAAAAATTAGCCAGGCATGGTGGTGGCTGCCTGTAATCCCAGCTACTTGGGAGGCTGAGGCAAGAGAATTGCTTGAACCTAGGAGATGGAGATTGCAGTGAGCTGGGATCGCGCCACTGCACTCCAGCCTGGGTAACAAAGTAAGACTCTGTCTCAGAAAAAAAAAAAAAGTCGGGGGGTTCGGGAGGACAAAGAACCAGGGCTCCCTCAGCAGCTCGGAGGCCAAGGGCCACCAGGGGCTCTTCTGAGGGTATGGGGGAAGCACCCCATGCTGCAGCTTTGGGCTTCAGGAAACTAAAGGAATCCCCAGCCAAGCCCACAGTGGACATGAGCAAGGATTTCTCCTCCCTGACAGTGTGCGACCCACCAGACACTAACGCCGAGCTAGCAGCCACAACCTGGTGTGTTCTGTGGGCAGGACCCTCTTCCAGTGCTCATAGGAGCAGCTCACTTGAGTGTAATAGGTGCTCAGGGGCAGTGAGGCTCAGCAGCACATGGGTGGCACTGCCCGTGAGTGCTGCTGGAAAGTTACAGGGCAGAGTTGAACAGTGAAGGCTCTGACAAGTCTGGTGTGATGCACCCGCCCCCTCCGCCAGCAACCCCATGAGACGCGTGGAGGCAGGTGCCGTCATCACTCCCCTGCACACATGAGGAGGCCCTGACACAGAAAGGCAAAGTGACCTGTTCAAGGATGCACAGCTGGGGAGAGGCAAAGCAGCATCCCTCAGGCCCCTAGCCACTCCCTCATGCCCCTGCCTCGCAGCAACAAAAGGGCTGCAGGGCAGCAGCAACGAGGGGTCCCAGAGACCCAGGCCGGGCCGGCCTGTACAGGCAGCAGCTCGCCACACTCCCCGCTGGACGTGTGCTTTGATCCAGTGCCGTCGAGCGGTTTCCAGGCCAGGCACCGTTCTCAGCACCGGTGTGCAGGGGACAAAGCCCTGCTCCCTTGAGGCTTCGGTTCTAGTGGGGAGGGAGGGACAATAAAAAATTAACAAGGCGAATGGCTTGAGCCCAGAAGTTCAAGACCAGTCTGGGCAGCATAGTCTCTACAAAAAAGAAAAGTGAAAACACGAGCCGGGCATGGTGGTATGCACCTTAGTCCCAGTTACTCAACAGGCTGAGGTGGGAGGATGGTGTGAACCCAAGAGGAAGAGGTTGCAGTGAGCTGTGATCACACCACTGCACTCCAGCCTGGGCAACAGAGTGAGACCCTGTCTCAAAACAAAAAAGAATAAACAGCCACACACACGAGACAGGAGGGTGTGAAATTGTCCTGTGAACCCCAAGAGGAGGATGAACAGGCAGGAAGGGACCGGCCAGGAACCTTCCGCGTGGACTGGCAGGAGGCGGTAGCTGCAGTGGGTAGATGGAAGGGACAGGATCCATTTTCTAGCTATTTTGGAGACTCCACAAAGCCTGCCATTGAGCAGATGCTGGCAACAGGTGTAGGAAGCACCATGGACTCCCAACTCATATACCACCACGGGGCACTCAGGAGAGGGAGCAGGGCTAGGTAGGGGGCCATGGTCAAAGTGGGGGCCCAGGGCACTAAACCACAGTGTCTGAGTTCTGTGGGCTCCTCCTGTATGGCAAAGGTTTTGATGGAGGCAAAGAGATGTCTTCATACAGGACTTGTCAAAGCCTTTAATGTTCAGCTCTGCCCTGTAACTTTCCAGCAGGGTTCACAGGCAGTGCCACCCACATTCTGCTGAGCCTGGCTGTCCCCAAGCACCTAGGAAGAAGCCTTCCCAGGAATTCTGATGCTCACTCAGGTTAGAGAGTCCTCCTATAGGTAACTTGGCACAGGAGCCAGGTGGGGACAGGGAAGCAACCGCCCGCCCCGGCTCTGCTGGCCTCCTGCCTCCAGCTCGGACCCACGCAGGGCAGGAGCGTGCCAAGTCCCTGCTACCAAGTACTGCCTTTGGCTGAGCATCAGGGGACCTCCAGCCCAACAGTCATTACATGTGAGTAAGCCTTTAATATCTTCTCAGGGCACGAAGCTGCATTTCCAGCCTGAGTGGCCAGCTAGAGACGCACTTAATCCTGAGGTCTGTGGGCAGAGGCCACGTCCTTCAAAGTCAAGTGGTTATTAAAGAACCGGCACTGCCAGCTCCACCAGCAAAGTCCTCCTGGTTCTCAAAATGAGGACATTGAGGAGCTGGGGTTGGCAGACCCTTGCCCCAGAGCCAGAGACCTGGGGCCCATCTGGGGAACAACATGCCAGCCTTCCAGCCACTTCTAGGACCCGTTTTTCTTCCCCTCCACGCGCACCCCTCCTGGAGGAACCTGAGCCAGGGGCATTACCTTCAGGACGAGCCTTGGGTTTCTTGAGGCCTCCGTCCAGCATCAGCTCAAAGGCGAAGGACACATTGTGGACCTGCCAAGGAAGGGGGTGGGTCAGCGTTAGGGTCCAACAGTCGTTCCCACCCACTGCCCACTGCTGGAGGACACCCAGCATGGACAGGACCGAGCCTCTGCAACGCTGACGTCCACAAGGACCCAGTAAGCCTGTGGCAGCCCACAGGGTGGGCAGAGACGGGTGAGGAAGTCTGCGGAGGGCCACATGCACTTACTAGGTGGCTCTCACCCCTCACACCAGCGATCTGGGCTGCGAGATGGAAGGATGAGGTGCCCGGCCTGCTCTAGAGGGCTCACGGCCACCAAGAGCCTGCTCTGCCCCAGACGCCAGCCACACGATGAGAAGTCACATTGACCCCATTTTATTTATTTATTTATTTATTTACTTTTTTTGAGACAGGGTCTAGAGCGCAGGCTAGTGCACAGTGGCGAGATCTCGGCTCACTGCAACCTCCGCCTCCCAGGCTCAAGCCATCTTCCTGCCTCAGCTTCCCCAGTAGTTGGGACTACAGGCACACATCACTGTGCCTGGCTAATTTTTGTATTATTATTATTTTTTTTAGAGATGGGTTTTGCCATGTTGGTCAGGCTAGTCTCTAACTCTTGGACTCAAATGATCCACCCGCCTCAGCCTCCCAAAGTGCTGGGATTACAAGCGTGAGCCACCGCGCCTGGCCCGCAGTGACCCCATTTTACAGACAGGGAAACCGAGGCCCAGAGAGGATGAGTCCCATGCAGAGGCACACAGGCCTGGCACTGCCCCCAGGAAGGGCTGTAAAGACCTGCAAGTGAGGCTGTGTCTCTGCAGGATGGGGTACCCTCAGGGGAGGGAGGGCCCTAGCACTGAGTAGGGACAGTGGACCGGTCAGAACGGAAGTCAGACCGATGGTGGCTGCAAGAGTCAGCCTGCAGGGCCTTGGTCCTGTTAGATGCTGCAGAAAGGTGGCCACCTCTGCCCTACCATGACTTCCCCTGAAATTAAAGTGTCTATTATTCCTCAGCCCCCAAGTGTACTTGAAGCTTTTATTCTGCTAATGATGGCTGAACAGGTTTACAATAAAAGCCTTCTGGGCTGTGTTTAAAGACCACTCGAGAGGGATGCAGGTGATCAACCAGATTACATCCAGCCACCTACCTGCCACAAGCCAAGGCTGATAGGAGGAGGGGACATCAAACAAACAAACAGCAAACAAACACAGATGTTGTCATAGTGCAAGGGACTTCGGGGTTCTTAGTAATCAAACATCCTGAACAGGCGTGGTGGTTCATACCTGTAATCCTAGCACTTTGGGAGGCCGAAGCAGGTGGATCAATTGAGGTCAGGCATTCGAGACCAGCCTGACCAATGTGGTGAAACCCCATCTCTACTAAAAATACAAAAATTAGCCAGGCATGATGGTGCACACCGGTAATCCCAGCTATTTGGGTGGCTGAGGCACGAGAATCACTTGAACCCGCGAGGCGGAGGTTGCAGTGAGCTGAGATCGTGCCATCGTACTCCAGCCTGGGCGACAGAGTAACACTATGACTCAAAACAAACAAACAAAAAATCCTTTCAACAATTATATTTTCATGATTTTGAGGTCAATGAATCAGAAACATGAACAATTTTACTTGCAATGTAATTTAATAATTAACCAGGAAAAAGAGGCTTCCCTGGGTTAATCAAACGCACAACACTGGAAAACAGTGTGGGATGCTTTGGAAAAGCTTCCACAGTGCACACGGCCTGTGCTTGGAGAAGCAAAGGGGTGAATGACGTGCCAGCACCAACCGCGAGTCACGGGATCAGTGAGGAAGACACAGCCCGGCAGGAGGGCAGGCCATGTCCACCCAGGGGCAGGGGCGCAGCAGACCGAGACCCTGCTCCAGAGGCCAACTCAGAAACTGCCAATAGGAACCCTGGGCAACATGGCAGACACCCCAACCCTGCAGGACAGCCTGCCTGGAGGTGCGGGAGTGCTGCACCAGGGCTGGGCCTGAGGATGGTCAAACACTGGCAATGGGAGAGGAGTGAGAATGGCCCGTGCGGAGGGTGCAGAACGCAGTTCCCCTAAGGAGAGAGCAGGGAGCGACCTGCGGGTGCTGGGCACCCACCATGGGGTCAGTGTATTCCGTACAGGCTCCCTGTCCCCTCCCAGCCCTGTACGAGGTGGGTATCATCTTCCTTCACAGAGGAGGGCACTGGGCTGAGACGGGCTAGGATATCGGTGCCCTAAAAAGGCACAGGGCGGCCAGATGCAATGGCTCATGCCTGTAATCCCAGCACTTTGGGAGGCCAAGGCAGGTGGATCATGAGGTCTGGAGTTCAAGACCAGCCTGACCAACATGGTAAAACCCCATCTCTACTAAAAATACAAAAATTAGCCAGGCGTGGCGGCGTGTGCCTGTAATCCCAGCTACTCAGGAGGCTGAGGCAGAAGAATCGCTTGAACCCAGGGGGCGGGGGTTGCAGTGAGCCGAGATCATGCCACTGCACTCCAGCCTGGGCGACAGAGTGAGATTCCTTCCCCCACCTCCCCCCAAAAAAAGAAAAAAAAGGCACAAGGCTCAGAGGCATGGAACCAGGACTGAAACACAGAATCCATGCCTGTTCTCCTCCAAGAGCCTCCCACCTCCACTCCCCTAGCAACGCAGGCCCCTTTAGCTGACCACCGTCCATATCATCAAATGAACTCACATACACGTATGCACGTGCACACATGCACACTCACACACACACAACACGCTTGACCCCAAATCGAGATGGAGACAGGGTAGCAAAGAGGGGGAATAGCGAGAAAAGATTTTTCTTTTAAGAAAAGATTCTTCTCCATTGTAAACGTCAGCACCAATTTGGACCGGTCTTTTCACGTGCCTTTCCCGTGCACCTCTTAAGCCTGAGGAATCCTCTTCCACGCAGAGGGAGCGGATGCTCAGGAGGAGCTGGGGATGAGATGCATGACACGCGGAGACACTCAGAGATGGCTGGAGAGTGTGATCGGGTGACGAGGTGGTCACCCCTACCGCATGAGAGAACAGTTTAAGGGGAGAGCAAAGCCCCTTCCAAGCCTCACTGCTCTGCAGCCGCTCGGCCCCACAGTAAGTGGTTTTGAAGTGAGATTTTCCTTCTGCTTTCTTCTCAGGCTGAGGAAATGCCAGGCAGGAAACTGCCACCCTCCCATGCCTGTTATCTCTCAAGGCCATGCCTCCTCCCCCAGCCCTTTTTCATGCCCGGCATAGAAGTGTCCCCTGAGCCTAGGCCCCTGGATACCCAGCACGCAGCACCCGGCGAGGCGTGGGGACTGCTCACCCCAGCTGTGACTGCAATAGGAGGCCCCAAGGCCCAGCAGAGACCAGGCCATATACACACCTGCTTCGAGCCAGCTACATGGGCAGAAATCCTTTCTCTCTGCAATTCAAAAGGTTTTAATCAACCTGACCAGGTGACGAAAGAATAGAGGGTTCTGGAATAGGAGTCGACCCTCCTGGCTCTGTCCTTGCTGGCCGTGCAACCCTGGGCTGGTCTCTAAGCCTTCCCGAGATTCCCTGTCCTCGTCCAGTAATGCTGAGGGGGAAGCAACTCGTGTCTTCTTCTAGGAGTGATCTCCACGTCTCCAGGATGCACCCCACTCCACAGAGAGAGGGAGCCTGCAGAGTCTCCCAAAATGATTACCAATGGGTGCAAGCTGCTCAGCACGTGGCCAGTGCAGGGTAAGGCTCAAACAGTGGCTTTGCAACAAAAAACCGAAGGCCACACTCATGCCTCTGAGGAAGCTCACAGGGCATGAGCCTACAGGCTCTGAGCTGTCCACTGTGATATTTTTTAAATCCAATGTAATTGTTTTAAACCATAAGTTATTAGTACCCTCGGGGACAGCAGCTCACGATGCATCTCTGGTTTTGCTCACTGAACCTCAGTCCCTCCTCCAAAAATGTGGAGCAGCTGTAAGGATCCCCAGGGCCAGAGCAAACGCACCTTGGGGTCTCAGCCCACAGGAGACATTAGCAAGGGATATCATCAACGTCCCATCTGCAAGCAGTTTTGAGCACACGGGTGTTGGGCCCAGCCTGAAGTGGGTGAGTCCTCCACAGGAGGGGACCACCCACCTGTCTAGGGGTCATGAAGACTACAAGGTAGATAACAAACACTATGGGCTCACGAAGACCTTGCCAGCAGCCGCCACGAGGAGAAAGGGAAAAAAGGCAGGGGCTGGAGGAGGAACTACTGACAGCCTCCCATCCTCCGAAGGAGAGTGTTCCAGCCTCCCGCAGAGCCACGCCACCACCCCAGGCTCCCTTTCTCCTGAGTGAACAGGATGAATGGTGTGCTGCATGCTATACCTGAAAATAGCCTTCCCTTCCTCGCTCTGATTCAGAGGGGAAGGTGTATGACTCAAGCCTCGCAGGCCAGGGCAGCAATTGTCAAAGACTTTCATCCCAGTTTCAAAGGGAAGAAGGCCAGGGCCCAGGAGATGATGCCTCTGACATTTGTACAAAGCCTTGTCTTGGAAAGAAACCAGCTCTAGGTCTCCTGGCTAAACTCACTGTTCTCGCCAGCGTTCTTATTAGTTTGAACAAAGAAAACATCTCTCCAAAACAATGTGTCTGCAACCAGCCATATCGGGGCCGGGAAATGCATGCGCTTCTTCTCTGGATGGTCTGACCTTTCATTTCCAGGATGACAGCACAGGCACACCCATGTTTCCTGGTGAGTTCTGCATAATTCTGCTCATTCCCTCTGCACTCCCTTTTGCTCGCTCTCTCTCTCTCTCTCGATTCAACATGGACTCCATGTGCCAAGACCTCTCTAATCTGTCCTGATTCCATCTCAGCAGGCAAGATAGGAACAACATTTGGCCACAAGCAAACAGACTGCAACATGCCAGAAGTGGGCAGATTGATAAACACTGGCCCCATTTCTGCTATTTCTCTGGCTGCCGCCACCAGCTTACATTGTCTGCCTCCCTGACTCATGGGTCTAACACTTTGGGAAAATAAAATGACAGATGCCCATGAATCCAAAGCAACATAGACCATCCATGGCCAAGTTTTTAAAGGCAATGTGCTAAATACTGCTGTGAGAGGCTTGGCTGCGGGAAGCCCTGGACAGAGGGCAGACAGCAGGGAGAGGCCCACGCACAAGGGCAGTGACAGTGGGACCAGGTGGCATGGGCCAGCCCAGATTGAAAGGAATGCCCCAAATTTGACCCTATTTGAGAAATTTTCCTAAGAAAACAATCCACAGAATGAAAAAAAAAAAGTCTGTATCAAAAAGACGCTCTGTTGTTTCAGTAGGGAAAAAAAATAGAAACGCGTTCAAGTTAACTGCCCAAGAATGGGGAATGGAAAGACGCTGGTAACAGAGCCATCCTTGGGACTTTGTGCCACCACTGGAGATGGTATGTGGAAAGCTTGGGAAGCAGCAGGGAAAACCACAGGTGCTGGAGCTGCAGCAGAACGGGGGAAGGGTTTACAACTCTACCGAGATGTGACCACAATTATTAAAAACTACACAGTCCCATGGAAAAGATCGCAAAGAAAATGTGGCAAACAAAACTCGGATGTGTTGTGGACGGCTGATGGGCTTATTTCTTTTGCTGAGAGTTACATCTAATTGCAATATCACTTGTGCAATTTTTACTTTCTGAAGAATGCAGCCAGGCTGCAGAAAGAGCTGCTGGGATAGTCTGTGCTCTGCATTTCAATGAGCATTTCTTGAGCCACTACCAAGGACGGAGACCATGCACATACCTTCTGATCGAAGCTTTCTGGAGTCAGGTAGAAGTGGTGGAGAGGAACAAAGTAGTCTTCCAGAAGGCCCATGAGCAGAACCAGGTATACGCCATCTGCAAACTGCAGAGAAAGACTTGTGATGTTTCCGGGCAGCGTTAAGGAGTTGGCAAATGCTTTGCACAAACTCAAGGCGGGCATATTTTTTTCTTCTGAGACAGGGTCTCACTCTGTCACCCAGGCTGGAGTGCACTGCTGCAATCAAGTCTCACTGCGGCCTCGGCCTCCCAGGCTCAGGTGATCCTCCCTGAGGCGATCCTCCCACCTCAGCCTCCCAAGTAGCTGGGACTACAGGCATGCACCACCATGCCCGGCTAATTTTTGCATTTTTTGTAGAGACAGGGTTTCGCCATGTTGCCCAGGCTGGTCTCAAATTCCTGGGCTGAAGTGATCCACTTGCCTCAGCCTCCCAAAGTGCTAGGATTACAGGTGCGAGCCACTGTACCCAGCTGGAAATATTTTAAAGTAAAGCAATCCATCCCTCCTCTCACTTTAGGCAGGAGAATCTGGAATCAACTGAAGGCCTGAACGTGAAGTCTTTTGAGACCTGGCTCCTAATCTAGAAAAAAGCAAAAGGGGAGGAGGGCTCTAATACATGGGGCACTGCAAAGACCAAATATAATGAGTGTTTGGAGCTGAGTGCAGCTGCCTGGCTAGGACCGTGCCTCTGGAACTGTCCCCCACTGCTGACCCCAGGGATAGTAGTGACTCCCATCACTCAGGGCTGTCATGAAGACACAGCGAGACGGCTGGCAGGGAGCACCTGGCACACGTGAGTCCTCCATCAGCATCAGCTGCTGGAATGATTCATTCAAATCTGCAGGGCGCAGAGCTGGGACCTGGTGGCCCTCACCACTCTGTCTTGCAGCAGAGACCACAGTGACTGCGGCCCCAGGCTCCAGGGGGCCTCTAGAGCTGCTATTCAACATGGTACCCAATGGCCACATGCAGCTATTTAAATTAAAATGTTTTTGTTTGAATGTTGCTAACTTATTTTTTATTGTGATAACATATACATAAGCTGAAATTTACCATCTTAACCGTGTGTAAGTGCACAGGTCAGTAGCATTAAGTATATCCTCACTGTTGGGCCACCCTCACCACCACCCATCTCCAGAACTTCTTCATGTTCCCCAAGTGACACTCTCTCCCCCAATTCTCTATTCTACCCTCCCCCCAGCCCTTGAGAACCACCAATCATTCTGCTCTCTCTCTACATGAATTTGACTCCTCTGCATATCTCACGTAAGTGGAATCACATATCCATTTGTCTTTTTGTGTCTCGCTTATGCTGACCTTTCTCTTTAATTAATTTAAATTGTAAAATATACCATAAAATATACCATAACATTTACCATCTTAACTACTTTTAAGTGTCCAGCTCAATCATGTTAGGTGCATTCACATTACTGTACAAACAATCTCCAGAATCCTTAAATTTGAATTAAAAAAATTAAAATTAAAAATTTCCAGGAGCAGTGGCTCATGCCTGTAATCCTAGCACTTTGGGTGGCCGAGGTGGGTGGATCACGAGGTCAGGAGTTCAGGACCAGCCTGACCAACATGGTGAAACCCCGTCTCTAGTAAAAATACAAAAATTAGTGGGTGTGGTGGTGCGTGCTTGTAATCCCAGCTACTCGGGAGGTTGAGGCGGGAGAATCGCTTTAACCTGGGAGGCAGAGGTTGCAGTGAGCCAAGATCGCACCATTGTACTCCAGCCTGGGTAACAGGAGTGAAACTGTCTCAAAAAAAAAAAAAAAAAGATGAAAAGTCAAAATCACAAACATCCAATATCAGAAGCCCTGACCTTTAGCAGGGGGAGCTGCAGCTAGAGCTGTAAAGCATAAAGCAAGTGCCAGTGGGCAACAGTCCCTCAAGGGACTCAGGACAGGGTCTGGGCCCTGCTGGAGTGCAGCGGTGTGATCTCGGCTCACTGCAACCTCCGCCTCCTGGGTTCAAGCAATTCTCCTGACCCCGCCTCCCGAGTAGCCGGGATTACAGGCGCGCGCCACCATACCCACCAATTTTTGTATTTTGTAGTAAGACGGGGGTTTCACCATGTTGGTCAGGCTGGTCTTGAACTCCTGACCTCATGATCCACCCACCTCAGCCACCCAAAGTGCTAGGATTACAGGCATGAGCCACTGCGCCTGGAAATTCAACGCGCTATCAGTTGATGGCCAAATGGCACTTGGCCTCCATGTCACATGCCCTCAGCCTTCCACACCATGAAGCAGCCAGCCACTCCTCTCATTAAGGAGATCAGACGGGTTTGAAGAATTCGTTTAAGTGTGTCTCCACACGGAAGCTTCATGCCCACAGCACCCTGGTCAAGCGTGCTGGCATTTTCCCAGCAGAACAACACTGAGCTGTCATGCCCAAGTCTCCATGGACTAACTTCCAGGGAATGGAAGCTGCCGCGTGAATGAAGGCACCAACCCACACCTCTCCCCAGGAGGTCTGGGGTGGCCACGCCGCTGCGCCCGCAGGCCCTGAGCCTGCTGAGTCTTTTCTTCCTTCCGTGGTGTCTCCTCACCGTCCCAGCACACGGGGTCACAGGAAGGAGGGAGGGACGGCCACACGGAGAGGGAGGGCAGGGCCAGGGAGCCCAGCTGTGAGCGGATGACCCTCCACTTTCACAAGCACCCAGGGCGGTGCCCTCTCTCTGCAACCTGCTGTGTAGCTCTGCAGGGAGCAGAATCCCCACGGAGGCCCGGAGGCCCCACCACCGCCTCCTCATCCGCAGTGCTAACCCCTGCCGAGCCCTGCCCACTTGATCTCAGTGCGCTGTCTCACCCGATCCTCACACTGCCCGTCGCCTCCAGTTTAATCCTGTGGACAGAAGCTCAGGGAGGCTGAGGAGCTCACTCACATCACAGAGCTGGAACGCTGTCCGCAACGTAAGAATGGTTTGGAAAAGGAGGGAAAACACACACCTACACCACACACACACACACACACACCACACACACACACACACACACACACACACTAGACTACATAAACCACACACACACAACTAGACTACATAAACCACACACACACACACACTAGACTACATAAATCACACACACACACACTAGACTACATAAATCACACACACACTAGACTACATAAACCACACACACACACTAGACTACATAAACCACACACATACACACACACCAGACTACATAAACCACACACACACACACACACACACCAGACTACATAAACCACACACACACACACACACAAGCAGAAACTGAAGAAATTAAACCAGGGCCTCTCTGACTCCTAGGGCATCAAGACGTTAAAGATTTACAGTCTTCATAAATGTATACGGTATTTATAAAAACACCCAAATTCCTTTGCAACAAAACAAAACAAAAATCCGTGCATTTCTGTGACCAGCGACCTTTTCTGGGGGACCAGTGGTTAAACGTACTTTTAAGACTCTATATAGTATGATTAATAGGGAAAAAAAATGAAGATATTGAATAAATAAAAATAAATGCAAATTTAATGTTAGAGTCTCAGTGTAAGAAGCCCAGCTGCGAATACTGATGTGCAGACGCTCTGAGAGGGCTGTGGGGACACCTGGCATGGATGTGGGGGAGCAGTGCCCCCACACGCCCCATGACAGTACCAGGGGCCCCCACACAGCAAATCTTCCTGAGCCTTCAAAGTGTGCGGTACAGGCTTCGCTCTAATGACTCCACTTCTAGGCTTTTATTCCGAGGAAGCAGGCACGAGCACAGCCAGCCATGCACAAAGATGCTCTCTGCACTGCTGTTTACAGGAGCAGAAAAACATCCAGTCGTGAGGCACTGGTTTAATGAGGTGCAGTGCAGCCTTCCCGCTGATGAGATACACTTCCCATTAAAAGTGACAAAATATAGATAGACCAATAGATCGAGCAAGGGAAAAAGGGAAAAAAGACAGAAACACACACACACACTTTCTCTTAACACCAAAAGATGCCCACAGTGTATTTAGTGACACAAAACACATTACAAAACAGTGGGCAGTAAGATCCACTGTTATTTAGAAAAATACCTTTGTGCATAGAAAATGTGGCTCATAGCTGTAATCCCAACACTTTGAGAGGCCGAGGCAGGCAGGTCACGAGGTCAGGAGTTCGAGACCAGCCTGACCAACATGGTGAAACCCGTCTCTACTAAAAATACAAAAAAATTAGCCAGGCATGGTGGCACGCACCTGTAGTCCCAGCTACTCAGAAGGCTGAGGCAGGAGAATTGCTTGAACCCAGGAGGTAGAGGTTGCAGTGAGCTGAGATTGTGTCACTGCACTCCAGCCTGGGCGACAGAGCGAGACACTGTCTCAAAAAAAAGAAAGAAAGGACAAGAAAATATCTAGAAAAATACACATCCAACCATGAACTGCAGTTAACTGCCCCTGGAGAGTCTGAAGGGGGAGGTCTCCAGAAAAGCAGAAAGGAGGATTTTTACTTTTCACCTCGGCTGCTTCTGGGGTGCTAACGTCTCAAACAGAAAATAATCCGAGGCTAAATGTGCAACATTTGTAAACTGCGGAAAATAAGAAATGTGTTGGCCAGTGATACACAAATAAATACACACATTAAAAACAGACCGTGATGCTTTTGCACACAGACCCATGCTGTCCATGACTCGCCGTATGTGTAGAAAAAAGGCCTGAACAAAACCCTCTGTGCATTCATCTCCGGGTGACGGGATTACGGGTGATTTTTGTTTTGCTTATCTGCATTTTCAGACATTTCTACAATGAACCTGAATTACTTTTCTAATTAGAAAAGCAAATGAGAAAAGTTAAAGAAAGAGAAGGGAATGAATGCATTCACCCTGGGGTTTAAGAAGGATCAGCTGTGCATTAGGGATATCTGTACCAAGAGCTCAAAAACTTCCGCATTCAAGCATCCCGCTAATCCTGGGAAAATTATATTTTGTCTTTAATGCTCGCGGAGTGCCCAAAAACATAATTTAAGGATGCTCCTTTAGCTTTGAGTAGGGGTCGGGGCTGGGGGAGTAGATTTGATATACTTATTGCAGAAGAAATGTGTTGTATGTACTTACCAGGGGGATATTTGCTAGGTCCTGGCCACAGTGTGACAGCAGCACTGAGCAGAGGCTGAAGGGGCCAGCATGTTCTAGACAGAGGAACTGCATGTGCAAAGGCCCTGTGGTGGGCTGGGGTGGAGCCCTGGAGGTGTTATGGGTTGAGTAACACCATTCAGGTGTTTTGGGGTTTTGCATCTTCCAAAAAAAGATACAGTAGTTGGGAAGCTGAGGCAGGCAGATCATGAGGCCAAGATATCGAGACCATCCTGTCCAACATGGTGAAACCCTGTCTCTACTAACAATACAAAAATTAGCTGGGCATGGTGGGACGCACCTGTAGTCCCAGCTACTCGGGAGGCTGAGGCAGGAGAATCATTGGAACCCGGGAGGCGGAGGTTGCAGTGAGCCGAGATCACGCCACTGCACTCCAGCCGGGGTGACAGAGCGGAACTCTGTCTTAAAAAAAAAAAAAAAAGATACAGTGGAACCCTAATCACCAGGACCTCTGAATGTGACCGTATCTGGAAACAAGGTTTACACAGATGCAGTCAGGTTGGGATGAAGCCATGAGTGGGCTCTAATCCAACGTGACCACGTCCTGATAAAAGGGGGACATTTGGACACAGAGACACACACACAAGGACGACACCACATGAAGATGAAGGCAGAGAAGGGAGTGATGTGTGTACAAGCCAAGGAATGCTAAAGATCCTGGCAAAACCCCAGAAGCTGAGAGGGAGGCCAGGAACAGCTCCTCCCTCACAGCCTTGGAGGGAGCCCACCCGGGTCCCACCTTGACTTTGGACTTCGGCCTCCAGCACTTCGAGGACACAAAGCTCTGTTGTTTCGGCCACTCGGTTTGTGGTGTTTTGTGGCAGCAGCCCCAGGAAAGGAAGACGGAGGGGCTGAGAAGGCCGCGGTGGTTATTTCTGCCCGCACCACGGGAGCTCCTTGTGAGATGAACAAAATGGCGCCAGCTTTGTTCACACACCCCACCTGGGATCAAAACGCTGACTGCAAACGGCGGTGGACAAAGGATCCTTCAAGCCAAAGCAGCGCATACCTGGGTCTCCAGTTCCGTCACCTCCAAATTCAGCTTGTTCAGGTGCTTGTTCACAAAAGTGATGAGAGACTGCCAAGAACAAAAGAGACACAGGAGCCGTGAATGGCCGGCGTGCAGGTCCCATCTGGAGGGGCAGGCTTGACATTTGCCAGCCCCAGCTCTGTGAAATGCTTTCATCATCTCCTGTTTGCTAAAATAAAAAGCCCATGTTTCAAACTCAACATCCCGACAGTAGCCCCTAGTTTTCATGGCATAATGCCCACATCTATCCTGGCTACACATGTCTCTGTTCACCAACCCATGCACACATATGCCAATCCGTGCACGCATGCCATATTTAACAATCAAACTGGAGAGCACTCTGTGCTCTTAAGAAAGATGAAACTGCCAGGGGAGGATCATTACATTTGCAAATGTATCTTAGATGTGACCTGGAACAGTAAACGGCACATTCAGAAGACCGAGGAGAGTGCTGCCTTGAGCCACACCTACTGAATTTTTTTTTTTTTGAGATGGAGTTTTGCTCTTGTTGCCCCGGCTAAAGTGCAATGGCACGATCCCAGCTCACTGCAACCTCCACCTCCCAGGTTCAAGCAATTCTCCTGCCTCAGCCTCCCAAGTAGCTGGGATTATAGGCACCCATCACCAAGCCCGGCTAATTTTGTATTTTTAGTAGAAATGGGGTTTCTCCATGCTGGTCAGGCTGGTCTCGAACTCCAGACCTCAAGTGATCCACCCACTTTGGCCTCCCAAAGTGCTGAAATTACAGGCGTGAGCCATAGGGCCCAGTCCGCCTATCGATTTGCAATACATGGGGAGATCCACCCAGGGTGATCTCTCTGGGCTGTGGGGATTTTCTGAGCCCTATTATGTAGGTACCAATGGGCACTGGCTTCTCTCCAGCACAAGCTTAAAACCTGTCACCTGTAATTCCTCAGTGACCAAACCCAACTTTGATGGAAACTCAATATCACCCACCACTGCCCATGATATGATTTTTTTGTTTTGTTTTGTTTGAGACAGAGTCTCACTCTGTCGCCCAGGCTGGGGTGCAGTGGCGCAATCTCAGCTCACTGCAAGCTCCACCTCCCGGGTTCACGCCATTCTCCTGCCTCAGCCTCCCAAGTAGCTGGGACTACAGGTGCCCGCCACCACGCCGGGCTACTTTTTTGTATTTTTTAGTAGAGATGGGGTTTCACTGTGTTAGCCAGGATGGTCTCGATATCCTGACCTTGTGATCCGCCCGCCTCGGCCTCCCAAAGTGCTAGGATTACAGGCATGAGCCACCGCACCCAGCCTGCCCATGATATGATTTCTTACCCATTCTGCTCAAATTTACTGAGCAGCTACTATGTGCCAGGCATGCTGCTTGGTGCTAAGGACACCTCAAAACACAGTCAGAGAGCTCCACCCCCGGCCCCCGCCAAGGGCCTGTGATGTAATTCTCCATATGCGTGTAGTGGTGGGATGGAGAAGTCAAGAGATAGGGCACTGCAGGAAAACACGCAATGCAGGGGAGATTTCATGAGCCACAGAGGAGACGTGTATGGACCCCCGTTAAGACCATGGAGAGGGAGCATTGGAGCTGGGCCTGAGGGTGGGCCAGTGCAAAGTGAGAGTGAGCCAAGTGGGCACCCAGACACATCTGCAAACCCTTTGGGGTCTTCAGGCTGTGGCTGGATGTGGGTGGGAAGGGAAGGAGTAGGAGGGGACGACGCAGGGAGAAACCTGCAGAGGTGGGCAGGGGCCCCTGACTTCATTCTGGGGCACAGAGAGCCACAGACACCTAAACTTGCAATGTGGAGGTGAGGAAGGGACAGGCTGGAGTGGGAAGCTACCAGGCAAATCAAAGGATTCTGTCTTCTTCCTTGCTGGTGGCTCCAGTGCTGAAAATGTGTCTTTTGCAGAATGAATTAACATGGTATCTACTGAGAGATGAAAGCAACCTCAGGCCACACCATTCTCAATGCTACCAGTGACTATACGCTCCAGGCTAAGCCCATGCACAGAGAGAATCCCAGTTTATCCTCACAGTGCCCTGAGAGGTGGGTAACATCTTTGTCCCCACTTGACAGATGGGGAAACTGAGGCTGGGGGTATAATCTCGCCCTTCGCCAGAAGTCACGCAGCTGATAAGTGGGGGAGCCGGATTTGATTCATTCCCTGAACAGGTTCTGTCAGGGTACCTGGGGGCCACATGTGACGAGGTGGAGGTGGGGGACTCTGAGGCTCCAAGTATATCCCTCACCACCCAAGAGTGCTAAGAAGGCTTTGTCCCAGAAGGACCATTAGCACGGTTCTAACAGCCTTTTGCAAAATGCTTCCAAAAATGAATGATCTCATTGTCCAAACCCAGGCCAACATTTTCCAAAAGTGGGTTCCACAGAAATACAATGCGTCCTACCACAAAATTGATAGATAAATAAATCCCACTATAAACAAACAAGTTTGGAAAATGCTTCCTACCAAGCTCCCTCTTGGAGAAGTACAGTATATGTCAGCCTATTAAAGGTTCTGACAAGTCTTACACTAAGAAAACTGTTTGGGTAAGCTGTCCTAGACAAAGGAGAACTCTCTCGCCTGCACCAGGGGTAGAAATGAGCACTCCTCCGATGTTATGGGAAGGAGGGATGCACGCAGCCTCCTGAATCTGGATGCCTGCAGGCACTCGGATAAGTTGATGAGCAGCCAGTTCCTTTTGAGGGGAACAAGCCTGCATGGCAGATCCCGCAGAAGCTAATCACACCCAGCCCCCAACTCCAGAGCCTTGGAGATTTTTCCATCCACAGATTGACCAGCAGGCTGCCTGGGCTAGCGAGGGCCCATTCTCTGTCTGGAGGGAAACGGGCCAAATCCATGCATGGCACGGCTCAGCCGCACAGGCCTGGGTGTTTACTGGGCAGGCTGTAGATGGTAATGAGGCCAGCAAGAGCAGCAGGCTGACATGCTTAAAAACATTCCCACATTGAAAAAAGGCCTCGAGTCAGAAAGAAGTGCTGGCTGGGTAATTCACTTAACAGAAGTGGAGCGGGCAGGCAGGAAGATGCCCAGGGAGCAGTGATGTTGAGTTAAAAGGCGCTAATTTTATGCACTGTGGTTACGTCTTTGACTGTAATTACATTTCAATCCATGTGGCAAACATTTCTGAGATTCCAAACATTTTCCCACCTTCTTCCCAGCAGGCGTTTGTGCTGTCAAAAAACCGCGAGCCAGGGGAGAGCACATCCAACATCCCACCAATAGCTCACCTTCTTCACCACGCTGAGCTTATCCGGGGCGTGGTCGAACAGCGTGTCGAAGGCATCCCGCTCTGAGGACATGCAAAGAGAGACACAAAGGAGCGTTTATGGAAACCCGTCGTGCTGCCCTAATCCTGGCCCATCCAGGGACCTGCCAGCTTCTGATCCCTCAGGAGGTTCAGCCTCAACTCCCACACCTGCCTAGAATCCTTCCAATTCCTACCAGAACGAAAGGGCTGACCCTGATGATCAGTCTCGGCCAAACCAAGGCGAGCAAGCACGCTTGGGAACAACTAGAACAGCGTGGACTAGAGGCTGCAGAGGGTCCCTTCCATCCGCTTTTTATCTTTTCATATGAAACACGTAGATGGCACCTGGCATCTGCCCCCGCCACATCCTAGGACTTGAGGTGTCCTGAATTCTCCCTGTTCCCACGCTCCTTGTCTACTGGCAAATGTCACCTGTGAATCCGACCACTTCCCCCGCGACGGTGGCCATGTCCTGCTCACGCCTCACTGCCCCTCGCCTGGGAGCAGCTGCAGCCTCCTACTCCACTCC
Organism: Hylobates moloch; assembly: GCF_009828535.3. Lineage (NCBI taxonomy): Eukaryota > Metazoa > Chordata > Mammalia > Primates > Hylobatidae > Hylobates > Hylobates moloch. The sequence goes on along the minus strand of NW_026652294.1, from coordinate 25,290,650 downwards.
TCGCCCCTGAGCCCTTCTCCCCAGCAGGCAGAGTGAGCCCTTCCAAGTGCAAACAGGATCATTTGCTTCCCCCCTCCACTCCCACCACAACTAAAACCCTCCAACTGCTTCTTATCATGCTTAGAATAAAATCCATCCTCTCTCCTGCGAGCCATGGGACACTCAGATAAAATCCATCCTCTCTCCCACATGCCACGGGACACTCAGACTCAGTTATCCTCCTACACGCACCCTCCCTGACTTCACTCCACCAACCGGCCTCCCAGCTGCTCCTGCTGACACTGGTGCACACTTGCCTCAGAGCCTTTGCTCCTGCTGCCATGGCGGGGGGGGTGGGGTTCAATAGGGGCATATGGGACAGAGACTTGGACCCCAAGCAGAGGGCTGAGGTCTCCAGGTAGACACAGAGCTGTGGGGCATCACTGCTGGGGCAGAAGAGACAGGGAGGAGGGCATTTGGAAGGGGCCCAGGGCCCCCCAACTTCCATCCTCCAGGTTCCTGGAAGCAGGGCATGTTCAGAGGACCAAGCACATCAGAGAGACCCTCTGTTACCAGCCAGGCTGGGACCCCAACCCAAGGAGCAGCCCTGGAAGCTGCAGAGCCTAGCTTGACAGGAAGAGGGTGGGGTAGGAAGCTCCTCCCGCCCGTCTAGGGGGTGGCCTAGGGGAGCCTCCTCAGGGACCGCCCTGGCCTAGGAGAGAGACAAAGAGAGCCTAGAAAAAGAAGGAAGGGGTTAGGCCCAGGTAAGCCACAGGCCTAGGGAGAGAAGTCGGCCAGGCCTCCTCCCAGAGGAAGCATGCTAACCCTTCCTCCCAGGCTGGGCCCCAGGAGGCAGCTCACACCCCCCTGCCCAAGCTAGCCCAGGTAGCCTCTTCCTTGGCCTTGTGGAGGTGGTGAGAAATGAAGTGGAAAGGAGAGAAGGAAAGTGTATGTGTACAAGTGTGTGCACGTGTGAGCATTGTGTGCGTGTGTGAGCATGTGCATGACTAGGGGGAGGGGAGGGAAGTTTTCTTCACCTAAAGACCGACATTGACCAAAATGCCCTGCCTCTGGACACATGCCAGCTTCCTAATGCTGCAGCTGTAAATTATTTTCATAATCATCTAAGTCAGAGTACACTCAATAAGACAGTCTGCTAAGGGGCAAAAAAAAAAAGTGAAATCTTTACATCTTTACAAAGCAATGGGCAAACTATAAATGCAGCTTAAGAAAAACCCCAGGAGCAGAAGAGTGCTTGACGTCAGCCAGGGTATATTTAGCTGGGCCACCGCTGGGCTGGCAGAGTCAAGCCACTCAAGGAGACATCGGTGCCGCAGAGGCCTCTCCGCCGGCCGCCGTGCCCCTGGACCCGGGGGACTGGCATCACGTCACACAGTCCACAAGGCAGGGAGGGGCTGGGGGCTCTGAAAATGGGCACTGGGGACCAGGCACAGGACCCAAGGGCATTTGGAAGGGACCCAGGGCCCCCAACTTCCATCCTCCAGGTTCCTGGGGGCAGAGCATGCTCAGAAGACCGAGCCCAGCGGAGGGACCCTCTGTTACCAGCAGGCTGGGGCCCCAATACAAGGAGCAGCCCTGGGAGCTGCAGAGCCCAGCTTGACAGGAAGAGGGTGGGGTAGGAAGCTCCTCCCACCTGTCTTGGGGTAACCCAGAGGCCTCCCCAGGGACCACCCTGACCTAGGGGAGAGAGAGAGACAGAGAGAGCATACTGCACCCCTGTGATGCGCTTGGCCTTGGGAACGAAAATAGATCCTATTTTGTTCTAGATGCCCCACTTCACACCCCATGAGTTTGGGCAAATCCTTCCCTCCCCAACCCCATTTCTTCCTCCGTAAAGGTGGCACTCTGACAGCCCCTGCCTTGCCCTTGGTGTGGAACTAAGTGGGGCAGTGAGTAGAGGCAGGAGCATTGTCAGTCCTCAGTCCTTACAGCTCCCTCTCGTCCTGTCCCCCAGAGCCTCCACAGGCTCTGGGGACATCACAGAGATAAACAAGGAGGGGCCCCGCTCTTGGAAGAGGCACAGACTTGGGGGAGGGCCTGGAGAGGGAGTAAACTATGATAGTGCAACCCTGTTAGTGTCAGAAAAGAGGAATCCGGACAGGGGCCAACCGACCTGACCATATGCCAGGGCTGCCCAAGCTCAACCTGCAGGAATGCTCAGCTTGGTCCCCATAATGTTTTGATTTGAGTCAACCGTTTTTATTTGTTTTGTTTTCTTTTGGTTTTTTTTGGTCTTGGTTTTTTGGCTTTTTGAGACAGAGTCTCACCCTGTCACCCAGGCTGGAGTGCAGCGGTGCAATCTCGGCTCACTGCAACGTCTGCCTCCCGGGTTCAAGCAATTCTCCTGCCTCAGCCTCCTGAATAGCTGGGACTATAGGCATGCACTAACACACTTGGCTAATTTTTGTATTTTTAGTAGAGACAGGGTTTCGCCATGCTGGTAAGGCTGGTCTTGAACTCCTGACCTCAAGTGATCCACCTGCCTCAGCCTCCCAAAGTGCTGGGACTATAGGTGTGAGCCACGGTACCCGGCCAGAGTCAACAGTTCTTAAATTGGAAAGTTTGTCCAAAAGTTCTGAACTTCTGGCTTCTCTTGAAGAACTGGAGGCTGTGGCAGCAGTGAGCCTGCACTCCCACCTGGCAGCAATAAGTTGTCCCTGGGGATGGGGGTGCGAACTCTCCAGTTTGCCCCAGACCCCACCACTCCCCACTGCCACCCAGCCCTGGGGTGAAGAGGCAGATGACATTATCATTGTATAATCTAGACACTCTCCTCTTTTATATTATCAACCTGGTCCCTGGAGGCACCTGAGTCTGGGACCCATGAACCAAGGGCTGCGGGGCCTGAGGAAGGCTTCACAAAGCAGCCCTGGGGTTCAAGCCAGGCTTACTGGGGCAAGAGGAGGAGGAAAGGCGCTCCACCGAGGGACCGGCAGGCACAAGGAGAGATGCCAGAAAGCCCAGCGCAGGTTCAAGAGCCGGGTGGCCAGTGAGAGGGGTTAACAGGGGCTGTGGCCTGCAGCATGGGAGTTATGGAGGGCACGGTCAGGAGCCACGGGTGATGGGATAGAGCCAGAGTTTTTGGAATGAGCCCTGTTGGCAGAAATGGGAGAGATGTGAAGGGGAATTACTAGGAGTTATAAAGAGGGGGAAGAGGGTGAGGAAGGTATGTCCCCCCTCTTTCCCCTCATGCCTCAGGAAGGGCCTCCAGCCCAGGGCAGGCCCAGAAGGGGGAAGGGCCGCCAGCAGAGAAGCCGCACTAGCTCACCCGTTGCCATGGAGACCAGGCTGCAACCTCCCTGGATCCCCTGAGGCTTGTTTCTGTGGAGAGAAGCCTCCTCACCCACCTCGTCCAGGACAGTGATGCTGTCAGGAGGCAGCGAGGACCTGTGGAGCCACCTCCCTTACCGGAATGATGGGGAGTGGGCAGAACGGAGTCCCCATCCCTCCCTGGCTCAGGGTACTCGTGGGGAAACTGAGGCCCAGAAGACCACTCCAGGCAAAGCCCAGCACATTCCGGCCTTCCAGAAGCTCCTAAAACATCTGCCCCCAGCTGCATCCAGACTGTGGCCAGAGCTGGCTGCTTTGGCGGGGGGGTGGGGTGCACCCTGAGGAAGGGTCAGCTGCAGCCCACAGAGCACCTCTGGGTCAAGGAGTCATGTGTGAAAGGAGAAAGGCAGGGGCTGTGGGCACCCCTGAAAGTTTGCTGGCACCAGTGTCTGCCAGACACGTGCAGGCTTCGTTGTGTAAACACTGGCGCAGGGAAGAGGAGCCAGGCCATCCCCATGAGCTGAGTGCTGCTTGGTGTGTCACATGAGTACAGAAAGAACTAAGGCAGGGGTGGGGAGGAGAGCCAGTGGAGGCCAGTTTGGGGCAGTGGAGTCAGAGAGGGCCTCCCTGATCAGTGACATTTGAACCAAGAGCTGGCAGAGCTGAAAGAGTGAGCCATGGGGTAATCTAGAGGGAGGGCATTCAGGTGAAGGTTGCTGGAGGAGAGAGCACCCTGGGGTGCTCTTGGGGGCTGAAGGAGGTGAATGGCATGGCAGGGAAGCCAAGACAAGGTGTGCTGCTGCACCGACAGGAGCGGGTGCCGAGCCAGACGCTCTGCTGTGCCTGAGGGTGCCAGTCTGGGTAACCAGGAGACTTCGGAACCTGCGTCAGCAGAAGCAGCAAGGCCGGGGGTGGAACTAATTGCCTGTCACCGACTAATAGCCTGTTTGCATTTTCTCAAGCACAGCACATAAAGCCTACAAAGTAACACGAACAACTCCATCAGCCTCTTGTACAAATTGGTCTTGCGATTCCACAGTCCTCCCTCCCCTGGAGTGGCAGCTGGGTCCACTTTTCACACGTGACACCTGGCTCTTACCTAGGAAGCCACTGCCCCGCACATCAGACCCTAAAGCTCATTCATGGGGTGGCAGGGTCTCCGGGGCCAGGCTTCTGGGCCCTCGGGCCACAGGGTCCTATACACAGTCTGAGGCCCATGTGTTCCCAACTGAGCTGAACAGACTGTCCTTTCCCTAAACCTCCAACCAGGCCCGAACCAAACACAAAAGTGACAGCGCCACAAAAAAACAGAAAGACTCAAAAATGCTTGAGGGGCCCACTCTCCTCATCTTTTTTTTTTTTTTTTTTTTTTTTTTTTTGAGATGGAGTCTTGCTCTGTCACTCAGGCTGGAGTGCAGTGGCATGATCTCAGCTCACCGCAACCTCCAACTCCTGGGTTCAAGCGATTCTCCTGCCTCAGCCTCCGGAGTAGCTGGGACTACAGGTGCCCTCCACCACGCCCGGCTAATTTTTTTGTATTTTTAGTAGAGATGGGGTTTCACCATGTTAGCCAGGCTGGTCTTGATCTCCTGACCTCATGATCCATCCACCTCGGCCTCTCAAAGTGCTGAGATTAAAGGCATGAGCCACCGCGCCCAGCCCTCTCCTCATCTTTAGGCCCCTACAATTCCAAAGGGGTTCTGAGCCTCCTCCAGGAAGAAAGGATGGAAAGGAGGTGACAGAGAGGGGCACTGTGCCCCCAAAACACGCCTCTACCTAGACGCAGGGTGGGGAGACGCCTCACCCCAGCCCCATGAGCTGTGACCCCACTGCGGTTTCGCCTCCCTCAGCAACTATATACAGGATGTTTCTCTTTCTCTTCCTGCATTTGTTTTTTAATAATAGAGACATTTTAAAACAGCTGGAATTCTCCTTAAAAACAAACAAACAAACAAACAAAAAACGGGGAAGGCCTGTGAATGTTCCCAGCACAGCTTAAGGTCTAGTAAAGAAAGCTTAGGGGACACACACTGGCTGCATCTTCTCAATTCGAGCCCCGCAGGATCTGAGCCACTTCCCCTCTCCACAGGCGTGATGGTTAATACTGTGTCAGCTTGACTGGGTTGAAGGGTGCAAGGTGTGGGCCTGGGTGTGTCTGTGAGAGTGTTGACAAAGGAGATTAACATTTGAGTCTGTGGATTGGGGAAGGCAGACCACCCTTAATCTAGGTGGGCACCATCTAATCAGCTGCCAGCACAGCCAGAATAAAAAGCAGGCACAAGAACGTGAAAAGACTAGACTGGCTTAGTCTCCCATACTCCATCTTTCTCCCATGCTGGATGCTTCCTACCTTCGAACATCAAACTCCAGGTTCTTCAGCTTTGGGACTCAGACTGGCTTCCCTGCTCCTCAGCTCGCAGAAGGCCTATTGTGGGACCTTGTGATCGTGTGAGTTAATACTCTTAGTAAACTCCCCTTTGTGTATGTATCTATATATATCCCATTAGTTCTGTCTCTCTAGAGAACTCTAATACAATAAATAAGCAGCAATGGCATCCTAGCTGTTCCCCATAATAACTTTGAGGTTACAGAGCCCCATGGCCAAGCTGGCCCAGCCCTCGTATAGGACTCAGGGGGTGGCACCCCCAGTGGGCCCCAAAAAGACAGACATCAGCTCTGGGCTGGCAGGCTGGAGAGGCAGGTGGGAAACTTCTATTTGGTTTCCATTTTTCCTTTTAAGAGCTGTTCTCCCCTTCCTGCTCACTGGAGAACAGGGTATTTGGGCGTCAAGAGGTTTCTCTTTCGAAATGCTTCCCAAAGCACTGAGGCTGGCCAGGCCAAGGGCCGGGGTATCCTGGTACTGAGGGTTGAAACGTTGCCATCCCTCACTGAGATGAAGATGAGGTCTCAGGCTTTAATGGGGGGAAGAGGGAGTGATTGCCCCTCTCTCTCTTTGGAAACAGCCACTGAAAACCAACACTAATAAAACCACCCCACATAGAGGGCTGTCCCCCGGCCAAGCAGGGCACTCACCTGTGATCTCACCCAATACTCACAGCAGCCCCTGCCTGGGGAGAGCCTTTTACACTCCCATTTCACAGATGAGGAGCAGAGAGAGGAAGGGGCAGGCCACAGGCCACCAGCCAGGACTGAGCCCTGGCTGCCTGACTTTAAGGAAGTCTGCTAAACCAGTGGTTTCCAGGAGGAAATAATACACATGGAAGGACATCCACAGAGCTGAGCCATTCTCTTCCAGCCAGCTAACGACGCTCCATGTGCCGACCGCCTCTCCTCCCTCCCTTTTACCCTCAACCACTCTTGCTCCAGCCCCTGACAGTTCCAGCCAGTGTTACATTCCAGGCCCCTCCCGCTCCCCTAGCTGGTCACCCAGCCCTCCACCCCACTCCTAGCACAACCCAGCCACTCTCAGCTCTGAGAAACAAGCCCCCTATACGGAAAGGTGGGGGTGGGCTGTGCACTTTCTCTAGGATTCCAGAACTATGGGGGCAGTGAGACCCATCTAGTTTCCCACTCCCCCCAAATGACCGTGTACACTCTCTGGGAGCTTCCTGGGGCAGCCCTAACACGCCTCCGTCTCCCCACTTTCCCCGGGGTTACTTACCAAACCGGCCCATCATCATCCTGCAAACAAGAACACAGAGAGAGCCATGAGATGGGTCACTCAGAACACAGTTTCACAAGCAGCACAAGGGAGGATGACGGACAGAGCCAGCCAGAAAGCTGGGCCCTCGCTGCCCAGGTAAAAGCCTACTGATAAGAATGCAAGTTATATGGTGCTACATTCCAGCCCTCTCTAATGATAAACGAGAGGTGCTTGTGTGGATTATTAATGTTTGCACAAGGTCAACAGCAAATCACCATCTCTATTTGCACATTAACCACCCCATTAATGTTGTTTGGAGGGGAGGTACTTAAATCAGAAGAGTGGTTAATATGAAGATTTCAGCAGACAACAGGTCTTCCAGCAGCCGTGGAATGCTCAAAACACAGGCTGGGCTGGGCACAGGGGCTCACGCCTGTAATCTCAGTACTCTGGGGGGCAGAATCGGGTCCATCACTTGAGGTCAGGAGTTCGAGACCAGCCTGGCCAGAATGGCGAAACCCCATCTCTGCTAAAAATGCAAAAATTAGCCGGGCATGGTGGCAGGCACCTGTAATCCCAGCTACTTGGGAGGCTGAGTCAGGAGAATCACTTGAACCCAGGAGGTGGAGGTTGCAGTGAGCAGATTGCACCACTGCACTCCAGCCTGGGCAACAAGAGGGAAACTCTGTCTCAAAAAACAAACAAACAAACAAACAAACAAAACAACAAAAAAATGCAAGGCTGGAGACCAGCCTGGCCAAAGTGGCAAAACCTCCTCTAAGAAAAATACAAAGAAATTAGCTGGGTGTCATGGCGTGCGCAGTAGTCCCAGCTACTTGGGTGCTGAGGTGGGAGGATCGCCAGAGCCCGGGAGGTCAAGGCTGCACTGAGCTGGGATTGCACCACTGTACTCCAGCCTGGGCAACAGAGCAAGACCCTGTCTCAAATAAATAAACAAACAAACAAACACACAAGGTTGCAGGTTACTCATGTTTGCAGGACACAATGTACTTGCAGGACTTGTGGAACTAAAGGATCCTGGGGAACCATGAGGCCAGGCCCTGATCTCAGGCAGGCAGCAGCGGAAGCAATGGGGGAGATGGGAGTGGTGAGCAGCTTCTCCTCAAAGATTCCCAGTGAGGGAGTGCAGAGATCCTTTCCATGCACTGCCTTCCTGAGAGGCAAGGAAGTCTTTACTTTGTCCCCAAATCCCTCTAGGCTCAAGTCCTTTGGCTCCATCTTATTTAACAAGCACTTACTTGAACACCTACTATGTGCAGGCTGTGTAGATACAGAAATTAATATCCCCTGGAGATAAACACTATGTGGCCCTGCCCTCAGGATGCCTGGGAGTGAGAGACCTCGTAAGCCAATATTTCAATGTTGGCCACATGTGTCCAGAGGCTACGGGAACTAACAGGAAGCCAAGCACTCCTGCTTGGCAGACAGGAGGGCTTCCTGGAAGGGGTGACCTCATAGCCACCTCTTGAAAGAGAAAGGGGAACATTGAGACTGGACAGGAGGTGGCAATGCTGCCTTAGGAAACCGAATGTGCATCTTTGGGCTGCTGGTTTTCAGCAGACATCCGATGATTCAAATGTTCCGTCAGAGCATCTGCAGCCACAGGGAGGGGAAGGAACAGGAGACAAGGATGGGGTGACCAGCCCTGAGGAGAACCTACCTGGGGCATCATCCTGGAGAGGTGACCCAGCCTCTCCTCTACCCTGGCCCTGGCTGGCAGAGGGATGCTGACTCAGGCTAGGAAATCCCAAGTCCCTTCCTCACTGCTCAGGGCCATCTGGTATCTGATTGAGGTGGCTTTCACTGAAATCTCCCCTGCCCTGACTTTGGGGTGCTCCCCTCCTCCTGGAAATTCCCTTAGGGCCCTGAGGCACTTCCCACAAGCCCCTGTGTTAGACTGTACATGTCTGTGGATGCATCTTTTCTCATCAGCAGGATGGGTCGCCCTGGAGGAGAGGAACTGCACTCAGCCCACCTCTCAGTGTCTCTGTTGATCCAGCAGGGAGGCTGGCATGCAGCAGGTCCTTGGGGCCACTTACTGCTGGTGAATAGCTGAGGCCATTCTCCCACCCACTTGCTCATTCTGTCTCTGGACCATTCTAGTTTTATGGCAGGGGGCCCAGCTCCTCCTTGCTGTCCTCATATGGGACCCCCTCACCTAGAGGGGAACACCTATCATAGCATGCCCACCACCAACAATGTGTACAGGCCATTCCTGCACAAGGAGGCAGAGTCTGTTGCCTGCACCTTGATCCAGGATGACCTGTGACTCACTTTGACTCACAGAATTGAGGACACAGGTATGGATGTCCAAGACAAGGCCTCAAGGGGACTGCAGTTACATTCTCACTCTCTCAGGACCCTGAGGGCACCCTGGGAAGATGCTCAGCACTGTGAGGAGGAAAGAGACCCAGGGGAGGCCAACACCAACCACCAGAGGTAGGGGGAGCCCATCTCAGCCTCCCCAGCCTCCATCCAGCCTTCAGGTGTCTGCATCATATGAGCAACCCCAGGCAAGACTAGCTGAACAACCACCCAGCTGAACCCAGCCTAAATTGCTGACCCACAGAATTGTGAGCAGCAAATGAAACAGATGTTGTTTTAAGCCACTCGGCTTTGGGGGTGATTTGTTACACAACAACAAACAACTAAGACACCAGCCCAATCCCAGTTCCTCACGAGCAGCCCTTCTCCTACTGCTGAATAGGCAGAGCTGCTGCCAAAGGCCCACTGTGCTGGGCACAGAACCACATTCTCATCCTCCCCTTTTCCAGGTCTCCCTGTTCCCTTTGCGGGCCTGGGGCAGACTGGGAGGCCTCTTCATAGGCCTCTGCACATGCATCAGCCTGCACTCCACTGTCCCATCATCTTCCCTGACAGCTTGCAAGCCACGAGCGGTTTCCTATGTCAGCTCCAATTTTTGAAATACCATCCATGAATTCACAACACAGTAATTAATCACTCTGTGAACTTAGCTGATGGATTAGCTGAGACAATCAATTTTTAAATGTTCTGTTTCATCTGAAACAGGTTTAGTCAAGAGGCACAAATGCAGTGAATTCTAAAGATTCTTAGCAGGTTATCACAAGGAGTCCTTAAAACCACTCACCACAGATACTGTTTGATTTGCTATTTTCAATAGATTTGAAGCCTTTTAGACTTCTGAACACCTGCCCTCTGGCTTTCTCTAGGAGATAACAGATGGCTTAGTAGTGTCTGTCAAAGCAAAGTTCTGGTTTAAAGATGTAGCTCCCGCCTCTGACGGGGCTAATGTAGATGGATAAATGAACTGAGACAATGGGTCTCTCTATCCATCCTGAACTCTCTCTGCCTGCCCCACCTTGCAATGTTCTTAAAGCTCACCTTTTAAGATAAGGAATGAAAAAATTCAAAGTCTGTGGAAGGTAACTCAGTTCTAATGTTAAAAACTCTGAAGAAAGTGTGCAGAGGGAGGAGAGCTGGGGTGGGAACCAGCAGGAGAATCACATGCTACAGAGAAGGGGCATGGAGCAGGAGCACGCCTGCATCCCTGGCTGAAGTGGCAGCCTGGGGCCTCGCTCACTTGGGGCAGCAGGGCCTGGAAGGGCAAGGCAGGGGTCCACCTACTCTGTGGTTGTGGTCAGCTCCTCCGAGATGTGGCTGGAATGCAGCAGGCCTTCCCGTTTCTGAAAACCCCAAAATAAACATACAAAATCAGGCAGTGGAGAGATGAGGAAGGATGCACTGACAGGGCAGACGAAGCTGCGGGGCCGGAGATCATCTTAGAAAAGAGCAACAGGAGAAGGAGGGGTGGTGTTGAACACGCATGCCAGGCCTGGGTGAGTACACAGCAGGGGACTCTGGGCAGGGTGCCTTTCAGCAACCACAACCTGTCCCTATCCTCCTCCCCACCCTCTGGTCTCCACGTGGCCTTGAGATTTGGCATTTGTGTGGGTCTCAGGAGAAACACCCCAGGTCAGGATTCCCCAAAGGGATCCTCTATGCTTTGCAGCCAGGAGAGGTGAGGCATGCAATTGGAAGGAACATAAATAACAGGGAACATCCCCTGCAATCATGTGTGTGCACAGGACTGAAGAGGGTCCCCCAAAGTTCATATCTACCACAAACTTCAGAACATGATCTCATTTGGAAATAAAGGTCTTTGCAGATACTACCTCAGATGAGGTCATCATTGGATTATGGTGAGCCCCACCTTAATCCAATATGGCTCACGTCCTTATTAGAAGAGGAAACAGACACAGAAACAGACAGAGGGAGGAGGCCATGTGACAACAGAGGCAGAGACTAGAGAGATGTGGCCACAAGCCAAGAACACCAAGGACTGACAGCCACCACCAGAAGCTGGAGGAGGCAGGAAGACCCCTCTCCTAGAGGAGGATACATGAGGGAGGTCATCCTACCCTGACAACGTCTTGATTTCAGACTTCTGGCCTCCATAATTGCGAGAGAATACATGTCTGCTGTTTTAAGCCACCTGGTTTGTGGTACTTTGTTATGGCTGCCCTAGGAAACTGACACAATATATGTCACACTTCTCCCAGAGCGTGGCAGGTATAAAAAAGCAATGATGGCCGGGCGCAGTGGCTCACGGCTGTAATCCCAGCACTTTGGGAGGCCAAGGCAGGCAGATCACAAGGTCAAGAGATAGAGACCATCCTGGCCAACATGGTGAAACCCTGTCTCTACTAAAAATACAAAAAATTGCTGGGCATGGTGGCATGTGCCTGTAATCCCAGCTACTTGGGAGGCTGAGGCAGGAGAATCGCTTGAACCCAGGAAGCAGAGGTTGCAGTGAGCCGAGATTGTGCCACTGCACTCCAGCCTGGTGACACAGCGAGACTCCGTCTCAAAAAAAAAAAAAGAAGTAATGATGGTGGTGAGGGGGGCATGGCAGTGGTGATGGCAGGGGTGGCAGCCCACCTGTCATGGGAGCTCCAGATGGAGCCTGGATGGCTGATCCAACCACCACTGAACCCCTCAAGGGACTGGGAACTCACTTCCCACTGGACCAGCCCACAGTGCACACCACCAAGATCTGGGCTTCCATCCCTTTCCTGAGCTTGACCTCCAGGGAATATTCAGGGCTGGTGCTTGTTATTGAACAACAGTGTCGATGACGCTTATCCTGATTCTCAGGAGTGCCTGCCAAGGAAGGTCCAGAGACATCGTGTTCACCTAGTCCCGGACCAAACATGCCTGAGGCACCCACCAGGTGCTGGGCCCAGGTCTAGGATTGGAGACATGAAGTTGGATGTTTTATAGGTTTGTAGTAAAATCTTGGTTTTATGGGGGAAAGCATTGCAGCTCAGCAAAAGCAAGTGATCAGTCCAAAGCCACGTGGCCAGGCAGTAAATACGGCCCTTTCCTTCCTTCCACCCTTGAAATGCCACATCCCTTACACCAACCACTCCATCTGGGGTTAGATAAGGGGTCCCCCGAGCAAGCTCAGAGGCCAGGGGGCTGCAGAGAAGACAGAAGGAGGCTCTGAGGTCTGGGGAGTAATGGCGCCCAGTTCACAGGGCCCCCTGCTCGCATTTCATTCTGCTTTGGTCGTGGTCCAAACAACACTTCTCTAACCCGTTATGGCAGGAAGCACCAGCAAGTGCTTGCCTGGTTCAAACTTTCTGAAAACCCCAAAGATTATCTTGGACCCAAGTGCAAGCCTGAAAGGAAATACTCCAGTTTCTGAGCCTGCACAGGGCTCCTGAGGCCCCGAGCTGACGTAGGTAGGCTTGGGAACCACATTCCCATGTGTCCTAGGGAAGCCTTTTCAGGCCAGCTGCCTGTGAACCAGTGGCCAAGACAAGGGGCCATAGGAATGGCCCCCCAGGTCCCGAGTCACCACCGCCAGCCACAAACATCCTCCTTAGGAAGGAAACATGGAGACATGGCAGGTGGCCCTCGCCTGATGCCAGAGAGGAGCATTCTGGTGCAGTCAAGACTGAGCTCCCAGGGTAACAGAGGGGCCAGAATGGGTTCGGAAAACACAGTGGCAGCCAGGTCCTGCCCGACCACAGAGACCACGGGACTGAGAAGTTTAAAAACCAGAGGAAAGTGGAGCCGGATGTCTCGAGTAAAATAAACATGGAGGCATCCAAGGTTCCAAGTGTGACCTCAACTCTGGCCGCAGTGGTCACCCCCGCAGACCCCAGGCGTGTGTTCCTCCTTTAGTGGCTCAGCAGCCTATGCTGAGTGCTTAGAGATTAGTAGGCACTCAGTGAACATTTACTGAGGGAAATTGCATGCACGAACCCTAGGCAGCAACTGTCCACTTAAATGTAAGGGAAACAAGGCCAGGCATGGCAGCTCCCACCTATAATCACAGCACTTTGGGAGGCTGAGATGGGAGGATGGCTTGAGCCCAGGACTTCAAGACCAGCCTGGGCAACATAGCGAGACCTTGTCTCTACAAAAATTTAAAATTAGCCAGGCATGGTGGCATGTGACTGTAGTCCTAGCTACCTGGGAGGCTGCGGCAGGAGGACCACTTGAGCCCAAGAGGTTGAGGCTGGTACTCCAGCCTGGGCAACAGAGTGAAACCCTTTCTCAAAACATAAAATAAAAAATAAATGTAAGGAAAACAGCAAGAGAAAGGTAACTCTACTTCACCCTCTGTTAGAAGGACCTGGGTTCTGGTTCCATTTCTCCAAGTGAATCAAGAGAAATGAACCCAAAAAAAGAGATGATGGGGCATGATGAATAAAACCCGACGAATGCAAAGTGGCTTTAATTTGGGTGTCTGTTTCATCCCGCGGGGCCAACCTCCTCCAATGAGTAATAAGCACATTCAACGGGATTGAATTCCAACCAGTTGGCTTTGGAGAGAAATGAATGTTCTTTTCAAAAATGTGGAAAATTAAACCTCAACACCCTCATGCCTCTGCCTCTGCCTCTCATCAAATCAATGCCATTGTTCCCGTTCCAATCATTTATCTCGGAGCCAGGGTGAGACACACATTTTATCAAAAGGGAAAAATAGAAGGTAGCCTCCTGGGGGGAAAAAAGGAGGGGGAGGGCAGGAAAACTGCAGGAGGAAGATGTTGCCTCTCTGGCGGAGTTACGGGCAGGCCGATCACTCGGTTATACTCACCCGCACAACCACCACCTGCACCGTTACATGCTCAGGAAGGCGGATGGGGGCCCTGAAGTGCATGGCCAGAGAGACCAGCAGGTGGAGGATGGCCACCAGGTTCTTCCCGTGAATTGCTGCAGGAGGGAGGAGGAAGGGAGACGCTTTAGATCAGGTTACACAGGAACCTGAGCCCACGTGCAGAAGGCAACAGAGACACAGCATCTAAATGAGACCCCAACGAGGCAAGGATGGAGCGAAGTGTGGACAAATTAAGAGAGCTGATGAGCAACCTGGTGAATTCACTTCTAGTTTCAATGTCTCCTTTCCTGTTGGCCTAAGGTGACTTGTGCAACCACTTTTAGAAGCACAATGTTTTTAAAAGCAATAAATTGGGCAGTGATGAGGGGAAGGAACAGGATAGCAAAATTAGCACAGAAGGGAAAAAATCACGGAAAGCAGGTCACGGCCACTTACCCATCACAAGGATGTGCGTTATTATCTCTGGCACTAAAAAAGGGCTCCCTCTCCGCAATGAACCATCCCAACAAGGGTAGGCTGCCAAGAGCAGAGGCCACTCTGGGGACATTAGATATTAGCCCCTGCCTCGCCTGAGTCTGTCCTCTCTCTTCCTCAGCATGCGGATTCAGGTTTGGTTATCATCACCACTTCTCCTGCAGGGTTTTACAGTTTACAAGGCATTCGATTCCACACCCACAGACCCAGCAACCCACGAGACAGCCTGGGTCTGCCTAAAGTCTCGATACCAAGAAACCAGGTGCAAGGCCAGGCTCCAGGGTCTCCTGCCTACCGCTGAAAGCCCAGCTCACCAAAGCACGGAGACCTCTGGCCCAGCACAGAGAGCTCTGAAGCCACACCCTGACGGCCCTGCTTCAAGGGGAAGGAGGTGGGGAAGGAGTGGGCAGGACCAAGGAGAACTTTCCAGCTTCTCCTGGTTTAGTCTTTCACCTGCCGGGTTCACGTCTTGGCTGAAAATACCGTGATGTCACATCTCATAATGCCAGGGTCACAGGCAAACAGCCCACTAGGTGTTGCTGCCACCAGTATTTGGGGTTGAGTCCCAACAAGAATCCCCCAAGGCTGCTTCTCTCTCTCTCAAAGTCCCTCTGACCCACCCATCCATAAACATTGCCTCTCTCCTCTGCAGCACGGGGAGGACGGAGAATCATGGCCTGACCAGGTCCCTTTTCTAGGATCTCCCTAACCCTTCTCCTGTTCTTCTCCCCTGCAATATTCTACCTCTTACAGAGCAGGGAGATGAACCCAATTTTAAGATGCAAGGCCAGATGGGATGATGATGAATGCGGATGACAAATGTGGATGACGAATGTCGAGAGGACGGGCTCCCTCCAGACACTCCCTCCCCCTGCGGCGTGGAACTCACAGTCCACGCTCCACCGGAGCACCCAGCCGCGGGGCCGCAGCAGGTCATGTACTGCTTCCAGTACCGTCTGCAGCTTCTGTTTCTGCCCTATTTCGGACTGTGTCACCTCAGCCACATTCAGCTTGCATCCTGCCAGTTTTTCTGCAATGAGAAGCACAAGAGAAGAGGGTCAGAAAAAGCTGGAAGGGCCAGGTGCGGTGGCTCATGCCTGTAATCCCAGCACTTTGAGAGGCCGAGGTGGGTGAATCACTTCAGGCCAGGAGTTCGAGACCAGCCTGGCCAATATGGTGAAATCCCGTCTCTACTAAAAATATAAAAATTAGCCAGGTGTGGTGGCGCACACATGTAATCCCAGCTACTGGGGAGGCTGAGGCAGGAGAAGTACTTGAACCCGGGAGGTGGAGGTTGCAGTAAGCCAAGATCACACCATTGCACCCAAGCCTGGGCAACCTGAGTGAGACCCTGCCTCAGAAAGAGAGAGAAAGAGAGAGAGAGAGAGAAAGGAAAGAAGGAAGGAAGGAGAGAGAGAGAAAGAGAGAGAGAAAGGAAGGAGAGAGAGAGAAGAAAGAAAGAAAGAGAGAGAGAGAGGGAGGGAGGGAGGAAGGAAGGAAGGAAGGAAGGAAGGAAGGAAGCAAGGAAGGAAGGGAGGGAGGGAGGGAGAGGAGAGAGATATACTGGAGGAACTCAGAACCACCAAGACCCCAGCCTCAAGGAGGTCCCCGAAGCGGAGCAGGTTACCACGTGGCCATGGGGGCATCTTGAGATGTTGAACCATGAACTCTGAGCTTCCAGGTCACTAATCTTCTTTAGAGAATGACGCCAGATTGAAAAGGGAAGAATAGTTAAGGATAAAACTGTGGGTGTTACACTCGGGAACATTCTATGCATACAAAATAGAAAAAAAACATAATTCAAGATGTAGTTGAGAGGCAAGGAGGTTACCTGGGAAGAATGAGAGTGGGAGTCAGGAGGTGAGAAGACTGTCCCTGTGGGTCCCAAAAGGGAGAGGACCGATAACGATAATTTTTAAAAAGGTCTTAGAAGCTTCCTCTGCCTCCCCACACACCTGAGGCTCCCATTCTTGCTTCTCTAACATTCTGACACCACAACAGGAAGTTAGATTAGATATTCACAGAACTGGCGATGATTTTATTACCAAGAATGAACAGGAAACAATCTGGAGGAGTGCGGACAAGAACTGTCACATTTCGTCAAGATTCAATTACTGAGACTGAGCTCCAGCCGAGCCTGCACCTCCTTCAATTTCCCTTTTGTTAGCAGTAGGTACTGGCAGGTGCCGGCCACCAGTGCCCCACCCCACGCCCGCTGCAGGGCCACACAGCAGGAAGGACCCCCAGTTTCCCTGCTAGTCTTCGATTCTAAGACTCCAGTGTTTACTGATAGATCCCCTCTGCAAAACAACAAGAGCGACGTCACAGAGCATCATGAGATGGTTCACTGGGAGGGTGACTGCAAGCACTCAGCACAGAGCCTTCAATATACAGCTGCTGTCGGTGACGCCAGCATTGACATGCGATCATGAAAGCAATCAAGTCCAGGCCAGTCACAAATGAGGTTTCTGTTCTGCAAGTGGTTCCCAGCACAAAGTTCTGTTTAAAGCATTTTAGCTGGAGGCCCCCATGTCTTCAGTGTTCTCTACCCAGCAGCCTCCCCTCCCTCAATTAGAAAACAAACAGCTTTGGCATCCCTTTCAGGATAATAAAATTCTAGAGCAAGGCCTGCTGGGCTCGGAATACCCCTTCAGTCATTCGTTTGTTGGCTCAGATAGGGACTGAAAACCTACTATGGGACAGGCACTGTCCTAGGTGCTGGATATGGCACAGATAACAGAGGTCCCTAGTGGGGAGATAAACACCCGTAAAAAACATCAGATTGGGTGGCAGTGACTGCAAGAGAAAAAACAAAGCAGCCCAACAAAACACATCCTGCAGGGGAGTGGAAACGATTCCCGCTTATTCATCTGATTTCCCTCCATCTGGATCTAACAGCTCCTCGCTGAGTCATCCACAGCTGTCTGTCTGAATTTGCGCCCTGGAAGTAGAGAGCAAGTAGGTCCCACAGGTGTTCAACAACCATGGAAAGGGCAGAGCAGGGCAGCTTGGAGAAGGAAGGAGAGAGATAGGATCATACAAAACTGGGTGGTCTGAGAGCCTCGCCCACCAGGGAGACGGGAAGCCTGACGCGCCCCCTTTGCACCTGCCACCATCCAGCCCTGCAGACTGAACATGGCCACGTCACCCAGTGTGGAGGAAGAGGAGTCAGTAGAGGAGCCGAGGACACTGGATTCGTTTTCCTGGGCTGCTGCAACAAAGCATGCCACTCACCGCGCAGCTTAAACAATGGAGATTTATGTCACAGCTCTGGAGGCCAGAAGTCCAAGATCAAGGCACCGGCAGGGTAGATCCTTCTGAGGCCCCTCTCCTGGCTTGTAGATGGCCGCCCTCTCCTTCCTGTGTCCTTACTCGGTCTCCCTCTGTGCATGTCTGTGTCCTAATCTCCTCTTTTTATAGGAACCCTAGACATATTGAATTAGGGCCCACCCACTCGTATGGCCTCATTTTACCTTCATTGCCTCTTTAAATTTTTTTATTTTTTTGAGATGGAGTTTCACTCTCGTCACCCAGGCTGGAGTGCAATGGCACCATCTCAGCTCACTGCAACCTCCGCCTCCCAGGTTCAAGTGATTCTCCTGCCTCAGCCTCCCGAGTAGCTGGGATTACAGGCGTGTGCCACCACGCCCAGGTAATTTTTGTATTTTTAGTAGAGGCGGGGTTTCACCATGCTGATCAGGCTGGTCTTGAATTCCTGACCTCAAGTGATCCGCCCACCTCAGCCTCCCAAAGTGCTGGGATTACAGGTGTGAGTCACCACGCCCAGCCTCTTACCTCTATAAATACAGTCACATTCCAAGGTTCAACCTGCAGGGCTGGCTGGTAGCAGGGGCAGTGGGGACCTGCCAGGCTACCCATCTCTCCTAGTGGGCGAGGCTCTCATACCTTGCAATGTGCCTGTATTTAAAGAGGCAATTAAGGTAAAATGAGGTCACATCGATGGGCCCTGCATGTAGGACTTGAAAATATGAATTTGGCGGTGGAAACAGCAGGCAACAGAGACCAAAGAGACTGGCCATGTCAGTGTGCTGCCTTAGGCTGGGTCTTGGGTGACTCCCGTGCAACAGAGAATACAGCACATGATCACCTGCATCATCAGACATCACTGTGCCCACTGACGGGGGCCGCAGGAGCAGCTCATCACTGTGCCCACTGGCGGGGGCCACAGGAGCAGCTCATCACTGTGCCCACTGACGGGGGCTGCAGGAGCAGCTCATCACTGTGCCCACTGATGGGGGCTGCAGGAGCAGCTCATCACTGTGCCCACTGGCGGGGGCCGCAGGAGCAGCTCATCACTGTGCCCACTGATGAGGGCCGCAGGAGCAACTTAGGGCTCTGTCGTGGCCAGGACCCCTATCTTCCTAGCATAGAAAGAGAGAAAGCTGGGGAGGATTCTCCCATGTAGCAGGTGACCCTGAGTGATGGCCACATGTGGGGTTGAGTACACATGCGATGAAGAACTTCACCTTCACAAGGAGAGGGTGTGCCCATGAGTGAGCAGCAGGACAACAGCCAGGAGCTCCCGCAGCCCGGGCACCTCACTCTGACCATATGCAGTCTACCTTGAGGGCTGCACTGCAAACACAGGGGAGCTACACCCCCAGAAACCTGGCATGTGGCACAGAACCCGGCAGCTGCTTCCAGAATATTCTCTCAAGAAGAGGGATTCGGCTGGGTGTAGTGGCTCATCCCTGTGATCCCTGCACTTTGGGAGGCCAAGGTGGGAGGATCGTTTGAGCCCAGTTCAAGACTAGCCTGGGCAACATGGCAAAACCCTAGTGCTACAGAAAATACAAAAATTATCTGGGCATGGTGGTATGCATCTGTGATCCCAGCTTCCTGGGGAAGCTGAGGTGGGAAGATCATCCAAGGCCGAGGGGTCAAGGCTGCAGTGAGCTGTGATCACGCCAGTGCACTCCAGCCTGGGCAACAAAGTGAGACACTATCTCAAGAGAAAAAAAAAAGAAGAGGGACTCCTCTGGGGTCCTGTTGGTTCACTCCAGGCAATTTCCACATGGCCAAACCAGAAGTCTGTTCTCTTTCCTCCTCTCACCTCCTAGAAGCACCTCCTTTACCCTTCCTGAATGCAACACTCCTCTGGCTCCCCCTCCCTTGTGACTGACCTTTGCCAGAACTTCCGCTTTCTGACCACTAATGGCTGACAGCCCAGGCCCAGGCCTCAGACCTCTTCTCTACTATAGATGCACAGAAGTTGGCTTTGACCTTGGTATTCAGCTAAAATCTCCTATTTGGTTTGGGCTTCTGCCTTTGGAAAGCCAAAGAGCCGAATGCCTACATCGGTGTCATTCCTGGCATCCTGGAGCTCAAGGATCAGGTGATCACATCAGTAGCATTGCATCAAGAGAATATCACATCAACAGTATATTATGTCTTTTCAGTGTAACAACATTCACAAAACCAGGTGAGACATTCTGATGCTCTGTTACTATCTGAATATCCTCATCCATTGTTCTTTTCTTCAGTAAAAAAAAAAAAAAAAAGTCGTATTAATATGTCAAACCACTTGACACTCAAGAGATTTTAGAATTGCCTTCTCAAGTGCTTATGCGATTATTCAAAAAAGATGGAACAGCAGCTACTCCACAAAAAAAAGGCTGCTTGAGCCAAAGGAAGCCTCATGTTATACTTTATGGATAACACAACTGATATAGCAGGACTCATGGACAATCACAGCAACTCTGGAGTAAGTGCTACATTTGCTAGCGCTAACTGAAGAGGGAACCAAAAGGATGTGCCTTGAGAGGGGAGGATGCGGCTTTAAAGATGCCCCTGTAATTCTACTCCGTAGAAGGCACTGGCATGGTTTACAGACAACCACGGCTAAGATGCAGATGCAAATTCAGAGCCTGTCCTGAGATTCTGAGGGCCAGTTCCACAGCCAGGCTGCCAGATACAAGGCTTGCAGACATACTGTTTCAAGTCATTGGGTGGAAGAAGCCACAGGTGCAGGCAAAAGAATCAGAAATAAAAAATGAAAGTGAACAAAACACTCAAGTTTGCTTCTGAAAATATTAGAAAATATCTGCTTCAGGCAGAGAGCAAAGTACCAACTGGGGGGACTGCTTCAACAGAGGGCCATCACCAGCAACAGCCAAGTCTTCACATCCAAAATCAAAGAGGAGGTAAGTCTCTACCAGAACCAGCCACTCAGAGAGAGAAAAACTGACAGCCCAGGGGCAGCTTCACATGAGGAGTATCCCTTCAGACAGCATCAGCCAAAGGTCCATGTGCTCTTCCAGCCTTCTGAGTTGAATGTGAGCATCTAGCATCAAAAATGTCTGGTTTGAAGACTTCAAGAGCGACTGGTACCCAACAGTGCTGGGTGTGACTGTACTTATACTGCAATGCAAAACATCAAAACTTTGGCCACTAACGTTTTTAATAATAAAATTGTGATAATTATGACATAATCTTGATGAACATTTCAGACTTATTCTTGTACCATGGGAGATCATTCTAAGATGGGGATTCTCACCTTAGCCAAATATAGATGTTAATCCTTGGCCATTCAGCATTCAGCCAAATAAAATTTGGAACACCCTCTTTGGGTGAAGCCGTGCAGTCCCATGGTGCTAAACATCAGCTCAGTGCTGCTGGGTTCACATGTACACTGCAGCCTGGATTCCAGGCTCACCCACTCAGCATCACCTCCAAGAGGGCAGGTATCTCTGCCCCAGCATGTGCAACACAGACCCCCGCCTTCCCCGCTTCTCACCCTACTCCCAAGGGCTTCCCATTTACCAGTTGCTCAAGCCACAAACCTGGCCATCAGTCTTGATTCCTCTGGCAGTTTAACGGCACAGTACCTCCCCATGTCTGCCCTTCCACTCTGGGGGCTGAGCTACTTCATCAGATGCCTGGGCCATGGCAATGGTGTCCTGACTGATGTCTCAGTTCCAACTCCTGACTCTCCTCCCCATCCATCCTGCACCCAGAAGCCTAAGTGACCTTTTAAACTCTAACCCAATCCACGTCACAACCCTACTCAAAACCTCCAATGGCTTCCTGTCACTTGGAATAAAGACTGTTGTCTAGCAGGGCTGAATGAGATCTGGCCCCAGCCTCATCTCTCGGCTCTCTCCCTCCCTCTCTGCCACCTCGGCCCCGCCTCCGCCTCTTTTCACTGCTCCTCCAACACAACAGGCTCCTTCTTGCTTTAGAGCCTCGGCCCAGAACGCCCTTCCCAAGCTCACTGTGCAGACGTGTGCTCAGATGTCTCCTCCCCAGAGGAGCTGCACTGGATTGCCTGCCCCAACCCCCACCCACCACTCTACCCCATAACCTTCTGTTACTTTCTTCCTAGCACTTGTCACTCCTTTAAAACATCATCTATGTTTCAGGTTGAACCGCTTTACCCCATAACATTTCTCTTTCTTCACTCTGCTAGAATGTGTGCTGGGGGAGTGGGCCGGGGCGGGGTGGGGGGCTCATCTCTCTTGTTTCCTACTGCGTCTCTAGAGCCAAGAGCCACCGACACATGTAAGCCGATGAACATTCATTCGTCAGATGAATGAATGGATGTGTGACCAAAACAAACACAGACATGTTTCCCTCCAAATACACTTTCTGAGGGCCAGCTGAATAAGGACAAACAATGGGGTCCAAGCATCACTGTGTCCTTCAGAGTGAGTTATGGGACATGGCCTCCCCAGCGCCTCATTCCCCCACCCTCACCACCACCTGTCACAAGCCTAGGAGGTTTCCCTCCAAGAGCTGGTCTGTAAGAGCCATTTGTGCAGAGTGTGCTAACTCTGTCCAGAGGCAGCTACAGATGCTGCACCCCTGTGTTTCCAGGGCCAAGTTTCTCTGGCAGGGGCTCCCCTAGTCTCTCTCTCTCTCTTGAACAGCACCCACTCACTCACTTGAACAGCACCCACTGACTTGAAATGATCCCCTACCCACTCACGTCCTTGTGGCAGCCCCCGCCCAGTCCACGTATCCCCTGCAGCAGATACTCCTCTGTCACAACAGTGGAGAAAAACATGATCCCACCCCAGTCACCAGCCCTGCCCTGAAGGAGTGACCCTCCAGGACGGCCCATGGGGAGACCCTTCCACCAGGATGGGGCTTGTCTGTGCAGTCCATCAAAGCAGGGAGGTTGAGCAGAAAAGAAACCCCAGACAGAGGATCTGCTGACCCCACCAATGCTGGGGATGACATGAGTGGAATCTCATGCTGACCTTTAAGAGGTATGCTATCCCACATACAAGGGGACGCTGAGTTCTTGAGGCCACTGTCACAGGCATTTGTGGACCCTGAAAACATATCAGAGCTCTATGAGAACTGAAAGATTGTTCAGCAAATAGCGGATCCCTTCTGGAGTCTGTGGATGGCACTGAGGACCAAAAATCCAAACAATACTCATCTATCTGTCCCCCTTTCATTTCCCACAAGAGGACCCCACAATCTTCATAGGTAATGAAACTGCAGGAATTTTTTCATTGACTTAATCAACAAATATTTCATGTGCCAGTCACCCAGGGGACTTGGGGTGGATGGGGTACCCAGCAGGGAGCCAGACACTCCTTAGTTCTGCTCTCGGCATTTATTTGTCTGTTTAAAAAACAACAGTAATAACAACTCCTGCTTATTGACGACAGACCTGTGCCAGGCACTGTGCCAGGGGCTCCATCCACGTAGTTTCAGCAGGCAGCTTGGATGGTTCCCAGTGGACAGACATGAAAAGGAGCTACTATGGCCTTGCGCAGTGGCTCATGCCTGTAAACCCCACACTTTGGGAGGCCGAGGTGGGTGGATTGCTTGAGCCCAGGAGTTCAAGACCAGCCTGGGCAACATGGCAAAGCCTCGTATCTACAAAAAATACAAAAAATAAGTCAGGCATGGTGGCATGCACCTGTACTCCCAGCTACTCGGGCGGCTAAGGTGGGAGAATCACCTGAGCCCAGGAAGTGGAAGCTGCAGTGAGCCGTGATCGTACCACCGCACTCCAGGCCAGCCAATGGAGTGAGACCCTGTCTCGAAAAGAAAAGGAGCTGCAGCAACCACAGGCTCACTCCCTTCCTCTCTCTCCCTCTCAAAATTATGCACCTCAAAGGCACAGTTCTCTGCCCCTGGACTCTCCCCAATCAGCATGTTACCCCCACCACTGCGCCAAAACTGCTCTCATCTGGGCCACCAATGACCCATCAGGTGCCAAATCTAATGGTCAATACATTTGAGTGATGCAGAGAAATTGGAATGTTGCAGGAGCAAGGGAGCCATTTTTTAATGGAAATATTACATCATGTCTGCACACTGAACAGTCCAGGGAAGACAGAAAGTGGCTGCAGAAAAGATCAACCAAAGCACAACAGACCTGGGAAGGCCAGAGGGGAGAGAGGTGAAGCCTCTCAGAATTTGAGAATTCCTTCCTCTACAGTGGTCAGCTCAAGGAAGCAACTCTTTACACTTGAGGTCAACAATTCTAGTTTCTTCAACATCTGCACAAGGATATTCCCACAATATTATTGGTGATAGAAAAATATTAGAAATGGTAAAAATGCCCCACATAGGAGACTGGGTGAATAAACTAAGGAACATCCACACAGTGGAGTACAATGCAGCCATAAAGAAAAAGAAAGGTGATCTCCACACCCAAGGATTCCTAGAACATATTAAGTGAAACAAGCAAGGTGTATAAAAGAATGTATAAAATACACCACCTTTTATGCAAGGAACAAAAGGGAAATGAGTAGGTGTGTGTATGGACATTTTTGTAAAGAAACATAAGGATAAAATCAGAATCCATTGAAAATTGTTACCTGGGAGTGTATATGTGGGAGAGAAAGCAGTGAGATTTCTCTCTCTCTCTCTCTCTCTCCACAGGGTCTCACTCTGTTGCCCAGGCTGGAATGCAGTGGTACAATCATGGCTCACTGCAGCCTCAACTTCCTAGGCTCAAGTGATCCTCCTGCCTCAGCCTCCTGAGCAGCTGGGAATACAGGTGCACATCACCACGTCTGGTCATTTGTAGAGACGAGGTCCCACTATGTTGCCCAGGCTGGTCTCAAACTCTGCGGCTCAAGTGATCCTCCTGGCTCAGCCCCTCAAGGTGCTGGGCTGATAGGCTAAGCCACCACACCTGGCTAAGACCTTTCAAGGTACGTCATTTTCATAGTTTTGACTTTTGAAGCATGTAAATGCTTTACATTTTTAAAAGTAATATTAAATAAACGTAAATGTAAACATATACCCAAAAACTAAATACAGAGAGAAACAAATTAATCTATTTATACATTAAATGGATGGCATGACCACTCAAAAAGAAAATAATTCAGTTAAGTTCTGAACACAGAATTCTGACTATAGACTCTTAGTGGATATATTGTATACTTAAAAAATAATGGCAAAGAAATCTTGTACCTAGCATGTTTGTAGTTGATAGAGATATTGGTATCGTAATTATGACACTATTTTTGTATGCAATCAGAGTAAATAGCAAATATATTTCTGGAACCAAGGTTCTCCCTGGAGACTGGAATACAGAATGCTGACAGTTAAAGGATAAACTTGTAGCATTGAACTGGAATTAGAAGTAGCAGTGTGAACTCACAATTTTTAAAAAACTATATATTTGCTACCTCTTTTGACTTAAAGAGACTA
This sequence comes from Hylobates moloch, assembly GCF_009828535.3. Taxonomy (NCBI): domain Eukaryota; kingdom Metazoa; phylum Chordata; class Mammalia; order Primates; family Hylobatidae; genus Hylobates; species Hylobates moloch. The sequence goes on along the minus strand of NW_026652294.1, from coordinate 25,265,526 downwards.
GAAGCAATGACACCCCAGTAGCCACAAGCACCCACAGGGCCCAGATTTTGCTATCTAATTACCATTCCCTTTTGAACATAAAATAATTCATCAGTCCAGGGGAATGTATTATTCTATTTCAGGGGATTTTTTTTTAAAAGGACACAGGAGAAGAAAAGCACTTATTTACAGAAGAAAATGCCAGCTAATAAGTGGGGAAGCCATGATAAATACAGAGAAATCACTATTTTGCAACCTCCAGCATAATATTTAGAGATGATATTTAGCATGATTTAAAGAACGATAAACAGTGGATGATAAAATCATGGGGAGCACGTCATGGGTGAACAGGACGTTCACACAGTCTCAGAGTCTGCCCCTCTAGAGACCACGTATTAAAAAGGAAAGAAGGGCTGAGCATGGTAGCTCACACCTGTAGCCCCAACACTTTGGGAGGCCAACACGAGAGAATTGCTTCAGGCCAGTTCAAAACCAGCCTGGGCAACATAGCAAGGACCCTGTCTCTAACACAAAAAAATTAAATTTAAAAAATTAATACAAAACAATTAGCCGGCCAGGCACAGTGGCTCACACCTGTAATTCCAGCACTTTGGGAGGCCGAGGTGGGTGGATCACGAGGTCAGGAGATCGAGACCATCCTGGCCAACGTGGTGAAACTCCATCTCTACTAAAAAAACAAAAATTAGCTGGGCATGGTGGTAGGTGCCTGTAATCCCAGTTACTCAGGAGGCTAAGGCAGGAGAATCACTTGAACTAGGGAGTTGGAGTTGCAGTGAGCTGAGATTGCACCACTGCACTCCAGCCTGGGTGACAGAGTGAGACTCCGTTTCAAAAAAAAAAAAAAAACAGCCAAGTGTGGTGGTGCACATCTGTAGTCCTAGCTACTCTAGAGGCCAAGGTGGGAGGATCACTGGAGCCCAGGAGTTTGAGGGTGCAATGAGCTATGTTCACCCCACTACACTCCAGCCTGGGCAACTGAGTGAGACCCTGACTCTACCAAAATAGAACAATGAAAAAGTTTTTGTTTGTTTTTTTTTTAACAGGAAAGAAGTACCTTTACAATGGAGAAACCCATAGGCCACTGCCTTAACCCAGTGATCATATCGTTAGCAACACCAATGACAGGCAGCCTGGCATCACGTGCTCCTCCTGATATGATGCCCCCAGGAAGACATGCAGGCAGTGCAGTCACACTCTCAGCAGAAACATATGACCCAGATCTCATCGTGAGGAGACAGACAGATCCCGATGGGAGGATATTCTACAAGACAAGAGGCCCAGACCCTTCCAAAATGTCATAAAAGACGGAAAGATAGAACAGAACGGAGATGGGGGAAGGGAAGGTGGTTCCAGATGAAAGAAGCCTAAAAGAAGAGACAAACGTTCATGTGTGATTCGGTCCTAGATCCAAACAAAAGGCATCGTGGGGACAACCAGGGACATCTGATCATTCAGCCAAACCCCAGGGCTGTTGTGAGAACCAACTGTGATCCTGCAGGAGCGCCTGACCCAGGCCCTGTACCTGGGGCTGCCCCGTAAACAGGTCAGAGAAAGGCCCTGCAGCCGGGCTCGAGAGCTATGCTTGGGGCCAGGCTGCCCGGCTGTTCACCAGGAGATTGTGGGCCCCAACGTCCCCACCTGTCGAAGGCAATGGCAGTACTGCCTCCTAAGACCATTCTGACAATGAGACACGACAGTGCCAGGCATCGTGAGAACCCACTACAAGTCTGAGAACTCCTCTCATTCATCATCTGCGAACTCTGCTCTTCCATTCTTTGCCTGGCAACTCTTTGCTCGTTCTTCCATATGAGCTGCAAGGCCGCCCTGCCCCCAAGCCAGGCCGGCGTCCTCTATTCAGAACCTGTGGCATCTCTGAAGGCCCTCATCACAACCAATCTGAACAGTAACTGTAACTATTCGAAAATATTTGTCTTTTCAGACAGACCGTAAGTTCTGAGGGCAGGGACCACGTCTGTTTCAAAGATCACTGTATCCCTGGCACCCAGCCCTCGGGACTCATCGAACATATGATGAATAAATAACCGATTTGTCTGCTCTGCTCATCAAACCATGCACCAGTCAGTCCCGGGAAGATCACTAAACTGCCCTCACCCAGCAAATGCAGACACTAGAGCCCGCCCCTGGTGAGGGAACGTGAGCTATCATGGATTTGGTGACACATTCACTCACAGAATATCGCTGGGGACCCGCTTCCCTCCTGCTGCCTCACATCTTGACCTGAAGGAGCTCAAGTTGAAAGAGGGTGGCAGGGACACAGAGTGGGCCTGAGACCCAACAGGATGGGAGCCGCAGGCAGTTTTGGAAGCTGTCCCCAACCTGCTGCTGCCCCATGGCTGGGTGCTCTATAGAAACGGCGAGGGGAGAGAGGACCCTGAAGCCACAGCCCAGGGCCTGGGAGCACCACCTGGGAGGTGCACACTGCAGCTTTGAGTGTCTTCCTAGGACCTGTGGCCGATGTCACTATGCAGAGAATCCTGGCCCAGCCCAGGGCCACTGCAGGGAGATGGGGGTGGGACAGAGCTGTCCCTGCGGTGGACTCACCCAAGAGCTTCTGCAGCACCTGGCCGTCATACAGGTCTTCCTCCAGCTGCTTCACAATGATCCTCTCCTCCACCAGCACGTCATTAATCCAGTCGAGGAGGACCTGCGGGAGACGCAGGTGTTATGGCCTCACTCCGCCAGTGCCATGGCGATGAGACAGTGACCAGGGAAAGCACAGAAACAGAGGCTGCACAGCTCTGCAACCACCACCAGGACCAGAGCAAGCACAGGGACAGAGGCTGCACAGCTCTGCAACCACCACCAGGACCAGAGCAAGCACAGGGACAGAGGCTGCACAGCTCTGGGGCCACCACCAGGACCAGAGCAAGCACAGGGACAGAGGCTGCACAGCTCTGGGGCCAGGCTGCACAGCTCTGCAGCCACCACAAGGACAGGGCAAGCACAGAGACAGAGGCTGCACAGCACTGCAGCCGCCAGAACCAGAGCAAGTGGAGGGACAGAGGCTGTACAGCTCTGTGGCCACCAGGACCAGAGCAAGCACAGAGACAGAGGCTGCACAGCTCTGCGGCCACCACCAGGTCCAGAGCTAGCACAGGGGCAGAGGCTGCACAGCTCTGTAGCCACTAAGACCACAGCATCTGGTGTTCACCTTTGGGGGGCCAAATGATTAAGCATTGGTAATACCGCATTCTCATCACCCCAAGACAGTCAAAGTGACCTACAAGATGTCCATTCCTCCCTGGTCACCCTAAGCCTCAATCCACCCTAACCCAGGACAGCAAAGGGAAGTTATGCATCATTACTGACTAGCTTGGTGTGCCCACCATCAGCTGCACTTTATATACACCCTTTTTGAGATAAAATTCTCATCCCACACAATTCATCCTTTAAAAGTGTGTGATTCGATGGCTTTTAGTATATTCACAAAATTGTGCAACCAACACCAGGATCCATTTTAGAACATTTTCATCACCCTCCAAAGAAAACGATGCCCATCAGCAGCCACTCTCCCTGTCTCCCTCCCGCACCCCCTCATAGCCACAGATCTACTTCCATGGATTTGGCCTTCTGGACATTTCATATTAATAGGAACAGATGATGTATGCCCTTTCGTGTCTGGCTTCTTTCACTGAGCGTGTTTTCAAGGTTCATCCATGTTATAGCATGTTTCCGTCCTTCTTTCGTGCCTACGCTGAATCATATTCCATCTCATGGGGGACCACATTTTGTTTCTCCATCCCTTGGTTGATAATTATTTTGGTTATCACCCCTTTTTAGGTACTGTGAGTGGTGCTGACATGAACATTCAGATACAAGTCTCTTTGTGGATGTGAGTTTCATTTTTCCAGGCCAGCCTTCCTCTTAAGCTTTTTCACAAGAGATTCTCTATTCAGTTCACTGGGTGATACATTTTAGAAGGAGATTGCTTCCATTGTGAAAGTACCTATGGAAAGACAGGACTCCCGCCGAACACAATTCCACCTGGCCAATCCTGCTTCCGACACGTCTATTCCACAAAATAAAACGGACTCAATCAATGGAATGGAGCTCGTGATTTTCCTGTGTGAGGGAAACGAATACAATCATCTCATTGGTCCCAGTAACCTCTCGGAAATGGGAGTTTATGGCCCCTCTCAGAGATGAACAAAAGGGCACGAGTCCAGAATATACCATCCCCTGTCACTCTGAAACAGCTGCAACCTGCGACATTGGCCACAAGGCAAATTTCTGTGAAGCACATTCTATTTTCCCAGTAACACAAAAATATCGAACCTTACACACAAGCCCACAAGGAACAGAGGTAAAAATAAATTAAAGGGCAGTTTGCAGGGAGAGGTGCATGGCCCTGTGGCATTCTGGTCTCGTCAACGCCACCTCTGAAGGTCGGGGCACAGCACCAACTACCCTGTTTCCACCCCGGGCTCTCCCTGCGAGGTGGCTGGCTGGGGGAGGGAGAGCACTGGCCTGGGAGTCCCAGGGCCGCACCTGAACCCCCTCAGTTCCCAAAGAGCTGCCTTCCCCCACCCCCCATGGCCCACAGACCCCCACACCCACTGGCTTCCTGCCCTCCTCCTTCACCCTCTGCAGCCTCCCTTGGGGGATCCTGCCTGACTCCCCCGACCCTCACATGGTGTGTTCCTGAGGGCCCTGGACAGCCCCCCTTCTCCCTCCCCGCTCTCTTCCGAGGCTGGTTTATGCCCTCCTGCAACTTCCAGCGCCGTCCCTAACCCAGGACCCTCTAAGCACAGGTCCCGCCTCCCCATGCTCCTCCCACAGGGTCGGGGTGGGGGGGAGGGTTCCGTGACCATCTCTAACAGGACTCACCACACCCCAGTCATGCTGCTTTCCAGGGAAGGCAGAAAGGAAGGCAGGCAGGAAGGCCACCATCCTCCGGTCTCGGATCCCGGACTTCGCCTTCTCACCCCACTTGTGTCCACTTCTTAACCGGTTCCACCCCTCCCCATCTCCCTCTTGCCCCTGGGCCATGGCCACAGCCACCCCTGAACACCCTGCCTCCTTGCTGGGGTCCTTCAAATAGCCCAAGCTCATCTATCCCACGGGGCCTCTACACACGCCACTTCCCCTACCCCAGATACCACCCCCTCCCTCACTGCCTGAGCAGCACTCCCTCTTCCAGAGCTCAGACCACCCCAGCCCTCCAGGTGGCATCCCCCATCACAGCTCTCAGTACCCCAGCACCCTGTCTCATCCTGTCCCATTCATTAGCAATGGGAGCAAATCTTTGAAAGGCTCTCCCCTATTAGACTTCAAGGTCTAAGAGGCCAGGAGCTATGACCAGCTTGTTTGTGGCTCTGTCCCCAGCACCAGCACTTGCTGCCTGGCACCAGAGCTCTGTAAGAATGTGGTGAATCAGTGGACTAATTTACTAGGCACTACTGCGGACCAGGCTGTGGTGACAAACAGGACAGACGAGGCCTCTGCCTTGAGGGCCTTACTTTCTAACTAGACTCCAAGAGACACATGGACGCCCACAGTTTCAGGTTGTGATGGTTGTTAGGAAGGAAAATAAAGCCAGATCCAGTGGAGAAACCGGGTGAGCACAACTGCACAGGTGATGAAGGCCAACGCCAATCACAAAGGTGTGCAGATGGGTGTGTCCCGATATGCGATGAAAATGGCACTTACCACGCAGACTTTCTCCCCAAAGTGACAACCTGATCAAATTATAAAGAAAGCATCAGACAAACCCCAACATAGGGACAGTCTACAAACTCTCTAAGCAGTACTCCTCAAAACTGTCAAGGTTAACAGAAACAAGGAAAGTCTGAGAAACTGTCAGAGCCCAGAGAAGCCTCAGGACTGAATGCAGTGTGGTGTCCTGGGAGGAACCCTGAGACCGTCAAAGGAGAGCAGGTGACACTGAAGATATCTGAATAAAGCACCTCCGTAGTTAGTAATGGGATGTATCTGTGTTGGTGCAGGGCCTTAGTTAGTAACGATGTGTCCGTGTTGGTGCAGGGCCTTAGTAACAAGGTACGATGTATCCATGCTGGTGTAGGGCCTTAGTTAGTAACAATCTATCTGTGTTGGTGCAGGGCTTTAGTAACAATGTATCTGTGTTGCTACAGGAATTGTAACAAGCACGGTGGCAGGAGGATCACTTGAGCCTGGGAGGTCATGGATTCAGTGAGCTGTGATTGCACCACTGCACTCCACCCTGGGCGACAGTGAGACCCTGTTTTGGGAGCCTCAGGCGGCATCTGAGCAGAGACAGGAAGGGGTGAGGACGAGATGCGTGGACACCTGAGGAAAGAGTGCTGGAGGCAGAGGGGACAGCCAGGAGGAACCCTGCCAGTGAGCTGAGCACAGGGGACTGAGAGTGACAGGAGTGGGGGGAGGGAGACAGGGCCGACCCTGGACTCTTCCCCAGGCTGATAGGGGAGGGGGCCGTGAAACTGCTCGGGTCAGGGTATTCCCCCCAGACCAAGAGACCTGGAGTGCCACCCAGGGTGGCTCTCGAAGACTGACCCAGCCAATGACCCCAAGCCATCTTCCCCAGCCACAGAACCCAGACCACTGCATCTATGCTCTGCCCCCCTCCCCCCACCCCCCCGCCCCCCCACCCCACCCCCGCCGGAACTTGCTCTGGGCACTTAGTGAGATTTTATGGGTTTGTTTTTCGTTTGTTTTTTTGTTTTCAAAGTGTGTCATTTAAGTTCGAGAGACAACACTAAGTTTACAGACACACGGAGCAGCAATCCTAACTACCCTTTTTGGTCTTCAAAGCCCTCCTCTGGCTGCTTCCACTCTCTCGCCACCCTGATTTCCACCAGGGGTTCCCCATGATCCTCCCAGCTCCCCGGCTGATCTCCTTCCCACCTGCAGCCTCCCAGGCTGCAGACCTCTTCCCTCCACCAACCAGTCAGCCCTTGACAGCCAGGTAAGGCCAGTGACAGAGCCTCTTCCACCTCCTCAGAGCTCCCAGCAAAACCCCAAGCCCGAGAGATGCCGCAAATACTAGATAAGTGACTACTCATAATATTTTGCATGTCTTTTATAATTTTTGGCTAATGGCATTAAAATGGGTTTGCCTGGTGAAGTGGCTCACACCTGCAATCCTAGCACTTTGGGAGGCTGATGCAGGAGGATTGTTTGAGCCCAGGAGTTTGAGACTACCCTGGGCAACAAAGTGAGATCCCATCTCTACAAAAAAATTTAAAAATTAGCCAGGTGTGGCAGTGCACACCTGTAGTCCCAGCTACTCGGGGGTCTGAGGCAGAAGGGTTGCTTGAGCCTGGGAGGAAGCTGCAGTGAGCTGTGATGGTGACACTGCACTCTAGCCTGGGCGACAGAGCAAGACCCTGTCTCAAAAAAAAAAAAAAAAAATGTTTTGCAGGCAGAATTTTAAAACACCCCTAAAATCCTGACCCACTGGTGTACATGCCTGTGTAAATACAGCATGGCATGAATACATAGGGTCTGCATTAAGACCCAGCTCCACCAGAGTTTTAGTTGTGTGACCTTGAGTCACTCACTTAACCTATCTGGACCTCAGAGTCTTCATTCATAAAGGAAAATAAGTCAATCCCTAGCCCTGTGCACACTATACGACCCAGCAATTCCAGCTCTAATTTATCCCAACGTACTAATCCAAATGTGGCCCTAGATGCTAACTAGCTCTGGAATGATTCCAAATTTGTGTAGGAAAAATGAAAAACACAGAGAAGCCTGAAGGGATATATATGAAAAAAAAAAAATTTAGCCCTGCCTTCTGTTGGAATTTTCCTGTCTTCCAGGTTTTCAGCAGCATATATTACTTTGGCAGTTCAAAAAGATAATAAGCATCATTTTTACAAATTAATCACTATCCAGATGGCTTCTAAAGAACTTGACAAGCAGGTCTTAAATCCATATACAGGCCGGGTGCCATGGCTCATGCCTGTAATCCCAGCACTTTGGGAGGCCGAGGCTGGTGGATCACTTAAGGTCAGGAGATTGAGACTAGCCTGGCCAACATGGTGAAACCCTGTCTCTACTAAAAATATAAAAATTAGCTGGGCATGGTGGTGTATGCCTGTAATTCCAGCTACTCGAGAGGCTGAGGGAGGACAATCACCGGAACCCGGGAGGCAGAGGTTGCAGTGAGCCGAGATTGCACCACTGCACTCCAGCCTGGGCAACGGAGCAAGACTCCATCTAAAAATAATAATAATAATAATAATAATAATAATAAAATAAAATGCATATGTAAATTCAAGGGACTCCTGGATTGCCAGAACAATCTGAAAAAGATGAACAAAACTGGAGGACCCACACTCCACTGTTTCAAACTTGACTACAAAGCTCCAGTCATCAAAACTGTGGGACTGACATCAAGACTGACACAGACCCATGGAACAGAAAGGGGCGTCCAAGTTAAGTCTCACGTCACAGTCAACTGATATTAACAAGGATACCAGGACAATTCAGTGGGGAGAAAATAGTCCTGTTTCCTGCCTTAGTCTTCTTCGGAGCATGCGGGCCAGGTGATCTCATTTTCATTCATCAGGTCTCTCCCCAGCTGGCCTGGCAGCTCCTCCCAGAAGGGGTCTGTGTTTTGTTCAATGCCATATCTCCAGCGGCTAAAGCAGGCACAGACCCACAGAAGGGGCTCAAACTGCAGAACCGCCTATGGACTTTCTAGAAAGGTCTCCTGGCCATGCAGACATTTGGTTCCAGAGGCTGCCTTGCTCAGAGCTCAGTCTTGTTAGGAAACACACAAGAGACAACATTGCTGCTATAAAGAAAACGGAAAAAAGAAAAAAAAAATCACATCTGGATCTCAAACCCGGTCCAAGACCAAACCCAAAAACAACAAACAGAAAGATTAAAATCAAATTCCACGCAGCAGACCATGGCAGTCCTCTCTGGGAAGTAAAGGCCGTTCACGGCCCAGTTCCACTGCCACCCCGAGGAGGTACAACTTATTCCTGGATACCACAGCGCATGCTGCCACTGTACTTCCCAGGCCATCCATCTTAATCCGCTACGCCACAAAAGACTTTTTAAAGATAGCACTAGTCATTATTTTTAGGGATGCACTCATTTGCCAACCCCGAATCCTGTGGGCAGATGTCTAGGACATACATTAATTGTGCTCGTGCATACCACTCCATCACACACGTCTTATGAGATTTTGCTTTAACCAGAATTTTTTTTTAAAATTACTTTTCCTTTAGATCCTTCTGAATTATAATCAGGATCTGCAGCCTGTCTCCCCCAGAGCTATGACAGTTACGTTTTAATCACTTCCAAAAAGAGTCAGATGAGGGCTGATTGCAACAGGCAGGAGGAGACACGGCCCGGTGGGGGCCGGGGGCACAGGAGGGCACCTCTGTGCGGCTCCAACAGCACCAATTTCTGCCCAGAGGATCGTTTTCATGCAGCTGATTTTCTTCGCAGAGACAAAGGGAGGAAGAAAACAGAACTTAAAGACAGGAAGGGTCTTGTCCAATCAACAGGGGAATGAGATGTGAAACCTGCTCTTGGGGGGAGACACACCCCCAGATGACATGCAGTCAGCCTGCTTTCAACCAATCTGCTTAGGGAATTTTCTGTGTTTTTTTTCTGACACCCAATGTGTCATTCCAACAGCAATTCTCTGATTATCTGATACCAATGGGGTGTCCTAAAATTCAGTGTGATTCTAACACTAACTACCTAGAGTTGACCCCACAGGCTAAGAGCTCAGTCCCACCAAAATGACTTCATTCCAGACACCAGCTGCAGAAGGGAATCCCAGGCTACCTGAGCCTCTTCCCACTGATTACAAATCAGGGCCCTCACCTCAGGTTCAGTGATTTGCCAGAACACACAGAGCTCAGAAAAGCATTTTACTTAGGATTACCAACTTACTACAAAGGTTAGAACTCAGGCACAGCGGGCCGGGCGCGGTGGCTCATGCCTGTAATCCCAGTACTTTGGGAGGCTGAGGCAGACAGATTGCCTGAGCTCAGGAGTTCGCAACCAGCCAGGGCAATATGGTGAAACCCCATCTCTACTAAAATACAAAAAATTAGCTGGGCGTAGTGGCGGGTGACTGTAATCCCAGTTACTTGGGAGGCTGAGGCAGAAGAATCACTTGAACCCGGGAGGCAGAGGTTGCAGTGAGCTGAGATAAGCACCACTGCACTGTAGCCTGGCCGACAGTGTGAGACTCCATCTCAAAAAAAAAAAAAAAAAAATAAGGGACAGCGTAATTAATAAGAAATACTGCACAGGACAGAGTTCGGGGGAGGCGGGGCTTCCATGCCCTCTCCCTGCGTGTGCCCCTCCCAGCACCTCCATGTGTGTTCCCCAGCGCCAAAGCTCTCTGAACCCCACTGTTGATGGGTTTTGTGGAGGATTCATTATGTAAGCGTGACTGATTACATCATTGGCTATTGGTGATTTGATTCACTCTCCAGCCCCTCTCCACCCCACCCAGAGGCTGGGGGTGGGTAGGACTGATAGCCCCAACCCTCTAATCCTGTGCTTGGTTACTCTAGGGCCAGCCCCCACCCTGAGTCACCTCATTAGCATAAACCCAGATCTCATTATGAAAAACAAAAGACGCTCCTATCACTCAGGAAATCGCAACGGTTTTAGGCATTGTGTGCTAAGAATCTGCACCAGGACCTAGAGGCTAAGGCCAGGTCTAGGTTTCTCCTTATGTCGCAACTGTATAGGTTTCCCTTGGCTATTCATTCTGGAAAGCATAAGAATAGCTACTCCCTCTTTTAAGAATCATTAAAAATTTAAAGTATCTCATCTATAAACCTCTAGTTGCCTGGGCAGCATTCACTGTTCACCCATAAGTAATTCAGGTCACTGCTGGAGAAGGTTCGAGAAAATACACAGCAAGAAACATCAGCAAAGATGACTTTCGGATAAGTCTTCCAGGCTCCTGAACCCACTGGACACATGCACCCACTTCCAAACTGGCACTGCCCATCTGTCCATTCACCTCCCTCCTGGGCTGCCCTGTTCATGTTCATGTTCCCAGCACTGCCCTGACGGTGCTAACCGGTGATCAAGTGTATGATCTAACATTATCCTTACAGTGACACTTTGAGGTTGTCAGGTTGGTGCTATTATTCTCCCACTTTAATCTGAGTTGGGATTTGAATCCAGGAAGCTGACCGCAGAGCTGACCTTCACCCCTTAACAGTATAATACATGAGTATAATCAATGCTCAGAGACAAGTTTTGAATGACGGGCCTCATTCTCAGTGCCTAGCTTAGCCAGAGCTAAGGAATTTTTTTTTTTTTTTTTTTAAACAGGAGCAGAGGGCAGCTCACAATATTTTATACAGCGACAGTCCTGAGGCAGCAGAGGTCAGAGGGGGTGTCTACTAGGGGAGACAGGACAAGCAATCAAGACAAGAGGAAAAAAGTGCAGATGACAGAGAACAGAGAGAGAAAACTAGAGGATCAGCCAGGCTTCCTTGGGAATGTCTCCCGTTTCCAAGGGGGCCATTCAAGACTGCAATGTGGCCACAAGCAATGGCCACACCACCATATCCAGTGGGTCAGGATGTCAGCCAGATCTGTCTGTCCCCTGACCTGCTCAGGCCTGCATATGGTCTGTGCTTTGCACTAAAAACATCTGGTTCTGGACCGAATGCCTCCGAGGAACCACTGGGAGGTGGCCTCTACTAAGGCCTACTTAGATGTAATCCACTAGCATTAGATCATCACAACCCACAGCACACAAAGGATGCTCTAGAAAGCAGAGAGAATTATGCAGGTAATGTGGATGGAGGTGTTTTGTCTGCACCATCTAGACTGTCCATCTCCTGCCAAGGGAGCACCTGGCACCACCTACATCAGCATCCAATCCACAGGTTTACCCCAACCCTCACCCCCTCTTCCCAGAGCCTCCTCCCTGCGATCTCACAGGTTTGGGGTAGAGCAAAAAAAACCCACATCTGGCTGGGTGTGCAGTGGCTCACACCTGTAATCCCAGCACTTTGGGAGGCCAAGACAGGCAGATCACCTGAGGTCAGGAGTTTGAGACCAGCCTGGCCAACATGGTGAAGCCCCCTCTCTACTAAAAATACAAAAAATTAGCCGGGTGTCATGGTGCATGCCTATAATCCCATCTACTTGGGAGGCTGAGGCAGGAGACTCACTTGAGCCTGGGAGGCAGAGGTTGCAGTAAGCTGAGATCATGCCACTGCACTCCAGCCCAGGTGACAGAGCGATAGAGTAAGACCCTATCTCAAAACACCACCACAAAACAACAACAACAACAACAACAAAAAGCAACCACATCTGTCTTGTCTCTAAGCTGCATGCCGTCTTGGGAGACCCTGGTGTGAACCTCACATCGGTGCTGCTGACACAAACCCCCATCGGTTCTCTCACTATCAAGGATGAGTTAGCTCTGCGTGTGCAGCAGGACTCCAGCCCTGGGGATTTAGCTGGGAAGAGAATGGTCATGGTCCCTCACAGCATAAGATTACATTCTAGGGGAGGAGAAAGACCAAAAACAAACTAGTAAATAGGAAATGACTCCAGGCAGCAGCAAGCCCAGCAAAGCAAAAGTAACTGGGGTTAGGAGGAGATTGATGGAGTGACGGGGCAGGAAATACGTCTCCAAGGAGAAAGCATTGAGAGAAAACTGAAAGAAGTGGAGAAGACAGCTCCAGGCATGGGCCTTTGAAAGTCCGAAGACCAGGTATGTGATAATGAACCTAACCTTGCCCACAGAGAGGTCGGGCCTGTGACCTCAGCCCCTGGGAGGTGATCTCCTAAGCCCCGGAATGCCCTGCAAGATAAAGTACCTCTGCTTACCTGGGGGCCTCGGGCCAGCCAGAGAGTAACTATGCGATTCAGGGAGGGGGCTTTGTGTTGCACCATATCAGCCAGCTGCTGGAGGGGCTGGAGACAGATGAGCCATGTGGACAGTCAGCCACGCCCACCCAAGGGAGCCCCAGCAGAAACTCTGGACACGGAGGCTCGGACGACTTCCCCGGCTGGCAATACTGCATGTGCATTGTCCCACATCACCGGGAGAGTAACACTGCCCATAACCCCATGGTGAAAGGACAGTGGAGGCACTGTGTGGGTGCGTTCAACTCTGCCCTGGGCAACTCTTCCCTCGGCTGATTTTCATCTGTATCCCTTTACCATCAGAAACCGTAACTGTGAGTGTGACAGCTTTAAGTGAGTTCTGGGGGTCCCTCTAGCAAGTGATCAAACCTCAGGGCAGTGTGGGAGATCCTGAACTTGCCATTGGTGTCAGAAGTGAGGGTGGGCTTGTGGGATGTCCCCTTTCACCTGACGCCCAGTGGGCACTGGCTCAGTGTGTCCTCGGAACAGCAAGGTGGTCAGGGTGGCCGGGGCAGTGAAGGAGGAGGGGAGGCAGGGAATGACACCTGCTCACCCCTACCCACACACGCATGCTGCTCTGGCCTTGTGTAGTTGGGACCTGACTCATTCCCAAACCAGAAGAAAGGAGGGGCTGAAAATCCACGAACATGAGCAAATCCAGGCAGGGAAAACCCCTGGCCACACAGAGAGCCCCCTGCATACCTGACAAACGAGAATCAACCAAGTGCAGCCCAGGGTCAGCATAGCCAACTCACCTGCTGCCACCCACACGCCTCTCTGTTTAAAAGGCTATAGTCAGTGAGAACTATATTTAATGTACATCACCTCTGTGCCACCACTACAGTAACTAACACACCACTGACAGCCAAACCGATCTTGCTCTCCTGGTTGCTGTGTCTATGCTTATTTTGGAAAATGATTGATCAAGAGTGGAAAACGTCTGCCAGCCTGCTTTGAGACGCAACCTGCAGTCTGAGAGCAGGTGGAGCCTTCTGGAAATTGCCTGTCTCCAGAAACACGTGCTCCAGGCTGGTGGGACAGTTGCAGTAACAGGCATCTCAGTGTCTGGCAACTGGCCCTTCCAGGAAACGGCCAAGGATGCTGCCGCTGCAGGTACCAAAACCCACCCTGCCTGCCCCAGTGGCCAGGGCCCGCCATCTGCGGCTGGAGGCAGCAGCCTGGAGAAGGGGATGGTGTTAGTTGCTTGTGGCTGCTGTAACAAATTAACACAAATCCAGGGGCTTCCAACAGCTCAGTGGATTCTCTTGCAGTCCTAGAGGTCAAAGTCCAAAATCTGTTCCACTGGGCTAAAATCCAGGTGTCAGCAGGGCTGCTTCCTTCTGGAGGCTCCAGGGTTCCTTCTGGGTTCTCCAGTGGAGAATCCATTTCTTTGTCTTTTCCACTTCTAGAGGCAGAGGCTGCCTGCATCCATTAGTGCGCGGCCCCTTCTTGCATCTTCAGAGCCAGAAGCTACCACCTTGCCTCCAGGGTCAAGCTGCCATGTTCACGTGCAGTCAAAACTCCCCATGTCCCTCTTATACAGACACTAGCGAACACACTGGGCCCACCTGGATCATCCAGGATGACCTTCTCATTGCAAGGTCATTAACTACACCCGCCATGTCCCTTTGTCATGTAAGATGATAGTCAATGGCTCCAGGGATTATCACATGGTCATCTTTGGGGACCATGATTCTGGCCCAGGTTCCCTGCAAAACAGAGCCAGGACAAAGCTCACTGCTGATGCATTTTCTTTGGCAGGGGTTTGGGTTTGAGGGGAGGGCACCCTAGGCTAGCAACAGGGAGGGGAAGGGAGGTGAGGCAGGTGCATGAGCTGGCTATGGCTTCAGAAGAAAACCCAGCTGATGCTCAGCCACGCGGCCCATCTCCATGAGCCATGGTCTCAGAAGCGCACATCAGGGAAGTCGGGGAGAGATATTTATTCCTCAGCTCCTTCCTGTCCTTAGTTGTACTTTGCCCCAAAGGATGTTAATTAGCTTTCCCAGTCAGTCCACCCCATGCCCCTCAATGTGGCCTTCTTCCCAATCTGAAACCTGGAAGACGTGAAGCAGCCGGAGCCTCCATGGGTCCCTCCAGTCTGGCCCTGGCTGCCACAGACACTGCGGCCCCTCCACGGTGGGCTGGCAGACACGCAGCAGCCCAGCCCTCGCCCCACCAAGGCCAAAACAGCCTGGGGGTCTTCGGCGGCAAAGCAGCAAAGGCAGGGGTGGGTGGCACTGCAGACATCTAGGAGGAACATAAATCAAATCCTGCACATCAGGGAAGTCACTTATCCATCCCCGAACCCCAGGGCCCAGCACCGGACCCCGCATTCAACTTGGCTCAGTGAACACAGCACCAAATGGACAGAGCCATTCAAGCCCAGACACACCACTAACCCCAGCACCTGCGGGTGGGGAGTTATTTAAACCTGTCTATTTTTTTTTTTTTTTTTTGAGACAGGGTCTTGCTCTGTCACCCAGGCTAGAGTGCAGTGGCTATTCACAGGCATAATCATACCTCATTGCACCCTTGACCTCCGGGGCTCAAGCAATCCTCCCACCTCAGCCTCCTGAATAGCTAGGATTACAGGTGCCTCCCACCACACCCAGTTAATTTTTGTATTTTTTTTTTTTTTTTTGGTAGAGACAGGGTTTCACCATGTTGCCCAGGCTGGTCTTGAACACCTGGGCTCAAGTGATCCCCCCACCTTGGCCTCCCGGGGTGCTGGGATTTCAGGTGTGAGCCATGGTGCCCAGCCCCTTCACCTCTCTGAGTCTCCACATGGAAGCAAGAATGACACAGTTCCCCAGGCAGTTGTTTCAAGGAGATAATCCTGTGAATAGTTTGTGAACTCTCAAGCATTGCTCAAAAATCAAAGAAAAAAAATCTTTAGAAACGTGCATGGGATGGTTCATCTTCTGTGTCAACTTGCCTGGGATCTGGGGTGCCCAGATAGCTGGTGAAATATTGTTTCTGGGTGTGTCTCGAAGGGTGTTTCTAGAGGAGATGAGCATTTGAATTGGTGGATGGAGTAAAGCAGACCACCCTCCCCAAGGCGGGTGGGCCTCATCTGATCCCATTGAAAAAAAAGGTGGAGGAAGTTGGGATTCACCTCTCTCTGCTGGGGGCTGTTAGTGCCAGCACCTGGATCTTCTCCCACCCTGTCCCTGGTGCTCAGGGCTGCAGACGCAGGCTGGTATCTCTACCACTGGCCCTCCAGCTTTCTAGCTTGCAGACAGCAGGTCGTGGGACTTCTCAGCCTCCGTAGTCAAGTGAGCCAATATCAAAATAAACCTCTCTCTAGATATTGACACAATTGGGTCTGTTTCTCTGGAGAAGCCTGACAATTCTCATGCATCCCTTGCTTAAATATCCCCCAAGAACAACATTTTGGTGGCTAAAAGACAGTGACTTTCCTCATTGACATTCTTCTGTTCGAAATAACAAAGTGGGTATTCAGAGGGAAAAAATAAAACAAATTAAGTAATTTAAGTTATTAAGAATCAACATCTTTGGGTGGACCCTAAAACTGACATTTGGAATGTTTTTGTTTTGTTTTGTTTTTTGTGAGACGGAGTTTTGCTCTTGGTGCCCAGGCTGGAGTGCAGTGGTGAGATCTTGGCTCACTGCAACCTCTGCCTCTCAGGTTCAAGCAATTCTCCTGCCTCAGCCTCCCGAGTAGTTGGGATTACAGGCACCCACCACCATGGCAGGCAAATTTTTTGTATTTTTAGTAGAGACAGTGTTTCACCATGTTGACCAGGCTGGTCTCAAACTCCTGACCTCAGGTGATCCACCTGCCTTGGCCTCCCAAAGTACTGGGATTACAGGCAGGAGCCACCGCGCCCGGCCTCAATGTAAATTTTAAAAGAATACAACTTGCAAGCCATTTTACTTATTCTGAATGAGCCCTCATGAAAACACAGTTGTACAGCCCAGCGTCAGGTCCATTGCGGTGGTGAAGGTGGAGAAGCTTTTTAAAAAGCACTTTTAGTGGAAAAATGTCTGTTTCTGGCAGACACTGTCACCATCAGCATTTTCATGAATCCTGGGGTGCCCAAGCTGGCCGCGGGCTGTGGAAGCCAAGTGTCTGCCACGGCTGTCTGCCCAAGAGCCTGCCCTGGGTTCACCAGGGTCAGGCGGAGCCCACAGCCTCTCCTCTTCACGGGATTCCCTCTCAAGCCCTACCGTGGTTTAGATCAGAGCAACCAAAACTGCAATCTGTCCTTGGACCCACACAAGCACTGCCTCACAGAAAGCAGGAGCCATGCTGGAGAAGGACAGCCACTGCCCAAGAAGGCCAGCACCACGGGTCCCTTCCCTCACTGTTCCCTGACTTCTGGGAGCAGGGCAGCCAGGTTCCTCACCCAGCTGGGATTCACGCCTCCAGACGTGGTGGAAACTGACCGTCCACTCCGCGCAGGCATCAACATCACACAGCTCCTCAGCAGGAGTGGCCAGAGGGATCACCCTCCTGCTTTTCAGGGTCAAATCTGAATCTAGATCCCACCAGGCTCCAGACGGAGTTCCAACTCCCTCTGGAAGGTACTACACTAGCTCACGCCAGCACTCATTCCTAATCCTAAAATCCCCTCCTGCCGAGCTCCGTCCAGCGAAGACTTCACAAGCCTGGTCATTAAAGCCTCAGCCGAGCAGGGCACATGGGAGGCGCTTGGCACTTCGGGCTGGATCCTCCCTGCCGTGCCGTCCTCCTCTGCCAACACGTCTGCCCACCTTCTCACGCAGCACCAGCGTCCTTTCAGGAGCCCCGGGTTTAGCTCCCTTTGTCCACGAGAGCCCTGAACCCCAAAGCCAAGGCCTCGCCCTAAGAGGAAGATTCCAGCCAAGACGGAGCTCCTTACCTTGACCAGTTCCTTGAACTTGGGGTCTTCCCTGGAAGTGGGGTCGATCATCGTGCGCTCCTCGTTCTCCTCTGCCAGGGACAAAAGGAAGTCACGGTCAGCGATTGTGGGGGTGGCAGGGACACGGGGAGCCAGGGGGGAGGCAGACTCATCTCTGACAAATGGAGAAGCAGAGAACCCAGCACTAGGGGAGGGTGACTGCAAGGAACCGCCTTCTGGAAGGTGGATGGGGCATCCTCCTGCCTTCCCCTCTTCTGGAAAGGGATGAAGTCAAACTCATCTTTCTGCCCGGCCTCACCCCTCCCAGACTCCGCCAGCAGCTGGTCCAAACCATGTCCATGTTTCAGGAGAAATAAGGAGATAGCAGCATTCACAGGGTGTGAGATGCATCCCCTGGCCGGAATCTGGTATGTGGGAAAGCTTCAGGCACCAGGTAGTTCCCTGTGGCCACTATTTATAAATACATATGAAGAGTTTGGATGGTTATAATGAGATGGAAAATGTTTGGTACATTCAGTGGAAAAGAATCAATATGCAATGTTGTATGCAAAATAACATGCAGAAAAAATATAGAGAAATAAACAGCAAAAAAAAAAAAAGGGGGGGGGATGATGTTTAACAGCAAAATGTGCTCATCCTCATCCTCTTTCTATTTCTCTACCTGTTTGCTTTCCCTCCATGTTTCCGCCTGGATCCCACAGACACCAGGCAGCCAGCCGAGCCCGTCATGGAGGACAGTGCCGTGGAGACGGTGGGGAGGCGGGACTGTGGAGGGGGCACCCACAGAGGCTAGGTGTGCTCCACAGCAGAAACGCCCAGCACCACACAGAAGCCAGCGGGCGCCGAGCACTTCTGAACACATGCAGGGAAGGGCAGGGGGTCTCAGGCTGCCCACACTGTCCAGCTCTGGGACCTGCACAGAGCATGGGATGGGTGGGGCCCAGGTTCCACTCACCGGGAGGCTCTATACCATGCCTCTTAAGGAGGAAAAAAGGCACAAGAGGGGCTCCAGGCAGAAGCCAGGTATCCCCCCAGGACCTACAAGCGGAGATGGCCAGGACACAGTAGAGACCAGGGTCCCAGAGCCCAGACAGGCTCCCATGGGGCTGGGGACACTGACCAGGTCGGTCAGAATGAAAACAGCTTTGAACCTGGGCGTAGTGGCTCATGCCTGTAATCCCAGCACTTTGGGAGGCTGAGACGGGAGGATTGCTTGAGCCCAGGAGTTCCAGACCAACCTGGGCTACATAGTGAAATCCCTGTCTCTATTTTTAAAAAGAAATAAAATAATAAAATAAAATAAAATACAAAAGAAAGAAAGAAAATGGCTTTGAGTGAAACTTTGCTGCTGATACGGATGTGATGCAACTTCCCAGCAGCAGAGATAAACTCTGACAACGTGGAGAAACTACTTTTGAAGTCATACAGATCTGATGCCTGAGAAGGACACTCCAGGTAATGTGCAGGGAGCTCTCAGGAGTCCTGACGATATCTCTGCGAAGGCCTGCACAGCCTCCCACTCCTGCTGGGATCAAGGCCGGCGTCCTCCATGCAGCCTCCAGGGCCCCTCTCCAGCCTCATTTCCCGCTCTCCTGCTGCAATCTGCTCCAGCGCATCTGGCCTTCCCTCACTCCTTGAAGCCTCACTGCCGCCTGCCCTGAGCCTTGGCACCTGCTGCCGCTGTCCGACACTCTCTCCCCGGCCCATGTTTCCTTCACCCTTCAGACCTCAGCTCCCCAGCTGAGATCCTTGAGCCCAAACGCCAAATCTTCCAAGCTCTCCTGCCCCAAAGAGGACTATGTGTGCCTGTGTGACCGATGTCTGAGACCCCCTCTGGACCACCCATCTCAGGCGGGCAAGGAGCAGGGCCAGGCCGTGAGTCCTGCCGTGTATGGGAGGGGGTACAGGACAGAGAATGAGCAGGTCACTACCCAATCCCAGCCTTCAGAGAGCCCATTTCTGGGAACATCCCCTTCAACCCACACTAAAAATCTCAGCATTGTCCCATCTAGCATGTCTCCACACCTTGCTCTCGCTGAACTGAGGAGAAGCAAGATTCGGGCCCGCCCAGTTCATGTGGCCCCCACAGGGAACTCGCTGCTCCCTCCTGAAGGCTCTGAGCCCACGTCCGACCCCCTGACATCCCCTGGACCAGGCAGCGTGCCGTGGTGGCTCAGATGTCCCAGGACTGCGTGCTCCTTGAGGGGTCCTGCCTAAGTCAGCAGGGCCACCGAGAGGAACGGGGCATCTGACATAGAGACTGTGAAAGGTGGAGGACAGAGACACCATTTCAAGCCTTAGTGTCACCAAACACTTTCTCAGAGGCACCTCCAGTCTTTAACTGTCCCCGTGGGGTAGCTTTCATTCCTGACCCCGCCTAGAGGAGGACAGTGGGCCTGAGAGGGTGGGCGGCAGGCCCCAGGCAGGCAGCTGTGTGTGGTGGTGTGTCTGTGTCTGCAGATCCCGCCAGGATCTCCTGGCCACCTGATGATGGTGACAGTAGGCCAGGATCAGAGGCTCTGCACAGGCCAGGGAGCAGCTGCGTCTCACGGGGCAGGGGCCTGACTCAGAGCAGGTGCTTGCTCCAGATGAGGAACCTCTGTATCTGGGGGCTCCAGAGCTCACGGTCAGCGCTTGCTATCTGTCAGCATTCATGACCTGCTCGCCTTGACCTGGGACCCTGGACATGAAGCCCCCGCGGGCCACTGCACATCATGGCCCTCCGTCTGCTAGGGGCTGCTCACGTGGCCTAGAGGGGAGCAATTCCCAAACCTCAGTGGGCCCCAGAGTCACTGGGGGCATGTTTAAAGCAGAGGGGCCTGGGCCCGCATACTCCCATTTGGTAGGTCTTGCGGTGGCCAGGAACCCTCATTGCCAAGTGCCCTGGGACTTTCTGACATCCTGCATTGAGAAACAGGACTCCAGGGACTCCAAGAGAGAAGAAGAGGGCTGTGAGAGTCTCCTTGTTTTTCCTGAAAGGAAGCTGAGAGCAGACACCAGGAGCCGTGCCATCTCTGAGCTGTGTGACTTTGATGGTCTAAACTGTGCCGAGACTGAGGCAGGACCCCTCGAGGAGCCCACAGTCCCAGAACACCACAGTGGGTACAGCAAGCGCTGCCCAGTCCAGGGGGTGCTGGGGGGTCAGACATGGGCTCAGAATCTTCAGCAGGTCTGGGTCCACACAGGCTGGGTGAGCCTGGATCGGGCTTCTCTCCACTCCAGTTAGAGGAGAAGCAGCGCTCAGAGGCCAGGGTGGTATCTCTGTACCAGTGTTTTGTGGGAATCGAGCCCCCGCCCTCCCCACCTTGTGCATCACAGCAGAGCATCCAGCAGCTGCAATAAAACGTGCCCAAGGACGGAGACCTGTCCTACCTACCTCTGATGAGGGCCATCATCTTCACTGAGAGGGTCTAGAGCAAGGGGAGGAGCCTAGCTCTGGGGGCAAAATGCGCGGTGTTCAAGACTTTGGCACTTATTAGTGATCTCCGTGATCTTAGATCTGTGCCTCAGCTTCCCCATCTGTACAATGGGGATAATGATATAACCCACCTCACAGGGTCACTGAAGGGACTGAGGAGTAGAAGCATTCACAGTGGACCCCCGATATTCGCTACAATGATGACATTTATGAGCCCAAAGGATATGAAATATACAAAGAGGACTTCAGAAAGAGTCAGGTGCTGTGCAAATATTCAGTGAGTGAATTCAATTATTATTATTTTTTGAGACAGGGTCTCACTCTGTTGCCCAGGCTAGAGTGCAGTGGTGTGATCTTGGCTCACGGTAGCCTCAACCTCTTCAGACTCAGGCAATCCTCCCACCTCAGCCTCCTGCGTAGCTGGGACTATAAGCGTGTGCCACCATGCCTGGCTAATTATTTTATTTTATTATTCTATGAGATGGAGTTTCATTCTTGTAGCCCAGGCTGGAGTACAATGGTGCAACCTCGGCTCACTGCAACCTCTGCCTCACGGGTTCAAGCGATTCTCCTGCCTTAGCCTCCCAAGTAGCTGGGATTTCTGGCGTTTGGCATCACATCCAGCCAATTTTTGTATTTTTTAGTAGAGACAGGGTTTTGCCATGTTGGCCAGGCTGGTCTCGAACTCCTGACCTCAGGTGATCCACCCGCCATGGCCTCCCAAAGTGCCGAGATTATAGGCCTGAGCCACTGAGCCTGGCGGGGCCACTCTCTTCTAAGCAGAGGGAGAGGAAGCCCCGTGGACCCCGGTGAGACCTCAGGCAGCGCCGCCAGCTCTGGCTTCGGGTCGGCTGGCGGCTGAACTTGCATTGGCATTTCTCCCCCGTAAGCTCTTGCTGGCCTGGCCTCGTCACAGAAACCACAAAAAAGGGATGAACCGGGACCTCCCTTTGAACCAGAGTTTGGAAATAAGCAGAATGTTCCCTAATCGCCTTCCAGATCAGCTGCATCCCAAAACACAGTTTAAGGAAAATGTGTCTTGGCTGTTACCCATTACATCAGGCAGTGAGCGCAGGGGCCTGGGCCATTTGGCAGGGCCCACCCTGTAAGCCCAGGCTGCAGGCAGCTCTGGCTGGCCCAAAGGGAAGAAGCATATTAATTGTGTTTTGCATTTTCTTCTTTTTTTTTTCTTTGAGACGTCTCGCTCTGTCACCCAGGTTGGAATGCAGTGGTACGATCTCGGCTCACTGCAACATCCCAATCCTGGGTTCAAGCGATTCTCCTGCCTCAGCCTCCAGAGTAGCTGGGATTACAGGCTAGCCACACCCGGCTAATTTTTGTATTCTTAGGAGAGACGCGGTTTCGCCATGTTGGCCAGGCTGATCTCAAACTCCTGACCTCAAGTGATCTGCCCACTTTGGCCTTCCAAAGTGCTGGGATTACAGGCATGAGCCACTGCGCCCAGCCTGTTTTCTGTATTTTCTAATGCTTGGCATCTTGGGGCCTTGCTGACTCTGGAGAGACTGCACCTCCAGGGCGAGCTAATTCTAGAGATGGTAAACCACCCTCTGTGAGCACACCTTTCATATGTAAACCACTCAGAGCCTGAGCCCCAGAGGCCAGAGCCCCCAGCCACCCCTTTCCTTGGGCTCTCACGGGGCTCCTATACTCCCAGCCAATATCCTCACCCTAATCTCCCCTGGCCCTGGGGACATGCCACGCCACGCCACACCATACCATGCCACGCCACGTGGTGTGGAAGAAGAAGAGTCTTCTTACTGAGAAGACAGGACAGCTTCTGCACCCCAAAGCCCACTGAAATGGTTCCAACAAGCCAGGCCTAGGCCTGTTCACCCAGCCTTGCCCATTCCTTCAGAGAAAGCCACAGTAAGGGTGTTGGGGCCAGGTGCAGTGGCTCATACCTGTAGTCCCTGCACTTTGGGAAACCGAGGCAGGAGAACTGCTTGAGCCCAGGAGTTGGAGACCAGCCTGAGCAACATGGCAAGACCCCATCTCTACAAAAAAGTTAAAAAGTTAGGTGGGCAGGGTGACACATGCCTGTAGTCCCAGCTACTCAGGAGGCTAAGGCAGGAGGATCACTTGAACCTGGACGGTCAAGGCTGCCGTGAGCTGTGATCATATCACTGCACCCCAGCTTGGGTGACAGAGTGAGACTCTAACTCAAAACAAATATACATAAAATATAAAATAAAGGCATTGGCCTTGCTCCTTCTGCCTCTGCCTGACACTAGTGCTTTCCATGTGGCCTTCTGTGGCATGGTGTGGTGTGGCGTGGCTTGGCATGGTGTGGCGTGGCATGGTGTGGCGTGGTATGGTGTGGCATGGCATGGCATGGCCCTGAGTGGCCTTCTACACCTCCTTTCAGAACTATGAGTTTAACAAAATATCTTTTCAAGTCAGTCTTCTCTCAGTGTGTTGGCTTCACCACCTGAATAATAAAACTTATGTTTTAAGACTAGGGCAGAAACCCTTAAAGAAGGACTTGCTTTTCCCAATGGACTTTTCTAAACATGACCTTGAGCTAAGAACTTAGACTCCCAAATGCTCCCAGCATCTGATCAAGAGGCCAGATCTATCAGGCTCCTCATTGGCCTCCCCAAGACCAGCTTAGTGCCACGGAAGCTCAACTGTCTCAGGGCAGGGAGCAGAGGAACACCCCCGTACCGAGCTGGGTGTCTTCAGGGTGAACATCCGCCAGGGCGGGGGACATCGGTGAGTTGATGGCATTCTTGCCTTCTTCCTGCAGGTCACTCACTGTTGAGCAAAAGGAAAGAAAAACCAGGTTAGTAAACACGGAGTGCCGTGGCCTCACATGTTGGCTGTGGACGCAGAGAGAAATCAATTCCTGTTTTTTCAGCATTTAACAAACATTCCTAAAAGGGCTGTTGCCCAGAAAGAGTCGAAGGGAAAAATGCTGCGAACCAAGAATACGCTCTTCAGTTCCTCCCCAGCCCACATAGTTTCCAGGCCTCGCCAAGCTCTGCCAGTCTGCTTTCGCTGCCCTTTGAAACTCATAACTAAGATACCAAAGCTTCCAGATGCCTCCAGACGCTTCCAGATCTGACCAAGGCTGCTGAGGCAGACAAAGCATGGACCACAGCGATGGGGCATGAGAGAGTGGGGCTGCCCTCCCTCTGCCGGGGGGCTCTGTCCTAAACCATGGACTCAAGATGCTAACCCCCTCCAGTCATGCATACAGGTGAATCTGGAGTTGAAAGTGGGGTCACTGGTGATGGCCACATTCACAGGGAAAGAAATCTGATGGAACACACAGGTCAGGATGGCTGGAACATGCAACGGAATCTAATAAAGAGAGCTCCACGTCAGAGACACCATGAGCTCCCGTCTCAAGGGAGTGCTGAACAGTTACGGGATCTGGAATGCCCAGTGATTAGGGACAATCCCAGAACCACAAACGACCCCTCATCTCCCTACACCAGTGAGACCCTCCAGGCATTTCAGCCACATCCACCAGAGAGGAATACCCACCCACACAGACGCCAGGCACCAAAACCCTTGCTTCTGTAATGTCACGCTGTTTCCACAGTCACAGCCTCAGTCCCTGCTGCATGTGGGACTCCAGGTTCCGGCCCCAAGATGCGTCCATGGTGCCGGATGGAGGTAGGGCCCTGGCCGCTTTCATGGCACTGGTGGAGGGCCACTGGGGAGCAGTCCCTGATCACATGCTGCAAAAGTACCCAGGCCAATGTGCCCGGAGCTGTACCTCCTTCTCCATGAAACAGGTTCAGAAGTAAAATGGTATTTCCTCTTTTAACACCAGAATCACCTCGAACCTTGAACACCTCCAGCTCTGGACATCCAGCCTCCACAGTGGCAGGTGATGGAACAGCAAGGGAGTGTGGCATGATGGCTTTGGAGCAGCAGGCCAGTGGGGCCCCACCCGTGCTGGCCGTGAGACCCCAGGTACATCCCACTCACCTCTCTGCACCTGTTTCTCCATATGGCATTTATAGGTAATATTGTAACAATGCCAGGGCCTTTAGAAGGGCTGAATGTAACCATGAATGTCGAGTATCCAGCCCAGAGCATGGCATGTGCTGGGCTCTCGGGACACACCTGTGGACCCAGCTTTCAGGACGACACAACCTCCATCCTTCATAAGGCAATGCCAGCTCCTCTCATGTCAGCAAAGGCCCTGATACTCAGCTTCTTAAAAAGCGGACTCTCTTTTACTCCCATGTTCATAGCTGCACGACTCAAAATAGCCCAAAAGTAGAAATAACCCAGGCCGGGTGTGGTGGCTCACGCCTGTAATCCCAGCACTTTAGGAGGCTGAGGCAGGCGGATCACGAGGTCAAGAGATCGAGACCATCCTGGCCAACATGGTGAAACCTTGTCTGTACTAAAAATACAAAAATTAGCTGGGGGTGGTGACAGGTGCCTGTAGTCCCAGCTACTCAGGGGGCTGAGGTTCAAGCTTGAACCCGGGAGGCGGAGGTTGCAGTGAGCCCAGATCACACCACTGCACTCCAGCCTGGTGACAGAGTGAGACTCCATCTCAAAAAAAAAAAAGTGGAAATAACCCATGTTTCTCACATGGAATTTATAGGTAACACTGCAAAAATGCCAAGGTCTTTGGAAGGGCTAAATGTAACCAAACCACGAACGTCGAGTCCCTAGCCCAGAGCATGGCACATGATGGGACTCTCAGGACGCGACCGTGGACCCTACTTCCAGGACAACACAACCTCCCTCCCTCATAAGGACAATGGCAGCGGGGCCCCAGGATGCCAGTTACCCACTCCCCCCAAGGTAATATATTTGCATTTGAAACAGGCACCTTATCCTGGAGGACTGCCTGATGCAGGAGTATCAGATCCTAGGTACAGGTTGGGGTTAGGAAGTTTTTTGATTCGAGGGAGCCTTCGGGCACTGCTGCAGTCACTGAGTCTTGGCATTTGAGAACACCAGATGAATGAGTAAGCAAAACATAGTCCACGTATACAATAGAATATTATCCAGCCTTAAAAAGGAAGGACATTCGGACCAGGCTACAGCATGGGTGAGCCTTGAGAATGTTATGCTCCGTGAAATAAGCCAGACACAGAAAGTCAAACACTGTACAATTCCACCAATAGGAGGTCCCTCGAGTAGACAAATGCACAGAGGAGGAAGCAGTCTGGTGGCTGCCAGGGGCAGGGGGAAGTAGCAAATAGAGAGGTAGTGTTGAATGATGGCGGAGTTTCAGTTTGGAAAGATGAAAGAGTTCTGTGGGTGGGTGGTGGTGATGGCTGCACAATGAGAACATACTTAATACCAGTGAAATCTCTTCTTGAAAATGGCTAAGATGGTAAAGTTTATGTTATGTCTATTTTACAAAAATTGTTTTAAATAGCAAAAAAAAAAAAAAAAAAAGTAGGCCCTCTCCAGGTAACCCACATTCCAGCCGCAAGCCAGCCTGGCTGCTGACACACACTGTCCTCCACCCACAGCCAGCATCCTAAGGGAAGATCCAGGCACCACTCATCCTTGAATTTCCAAAATCCTTAGCGTAACTCTGCACCAGCAGTGGACAAATGTTAAATACCTTCACAGGGAAATTAGACAGACATAGAGTTTTGAGTCTCCCTCTGCCTCACCTCCCTAAAAATACTCCAGAAGATCCCCCACAGGTCACCCAGATCAGCTGAGAAAACAGGGACCAAATTTCAGCAAGTATTTGTACCACATAACTAGTTACAAAGAGAGTTGTAACCAGCAGAGAGTCTTAAAAGGCAGAAACGAAACAGGGAAAAGTGATTTTTCACAGAAATCCTTGGGAATATGATAGCCCTGGAGCACAGGGGGTCAGGGTGGACATTCCACGTCCTGGCTGCCATCACAGGAGGACACAACAGGTGTAGGGAGGTCCCGTCCAGCACAGCTGCCTGCAGTGCTCACACTGATGGCAGAGGAAGAACAAAAGACCCAGTTTCCCTAAGTGTGGAGGATCATACAGGTGGGCTACGCCCGTGAGTCCTCTTGACAAGGCCCGAGAGCTGGCACTGCACCCATGTGCCTGCGCCTGAGGGGTGGGGAGGGAGACCTCGGGGCAGGTGGTCAACGCTTCGAGGCAGCCCTGCTCACCTGATTTCAAAAACACAGAGAGGGAGGAGGACAGGAGCCGCATTTTGAAAGCCTAGAAATTGGGTCACATCAAAACAGATTTCAGCACCTCCCTTGAACATCAAAGATGACACTAAACAGGGCCAGGGATTTTGTGACCTTAATAAATGAGAAACGCACTCACGAACGCCGCCCACGGCCTGTTCAGCAGCGCCTTCTGAAGGGGCTGGTTATGCACGCTGGCCTGAGGGAAGCAAAGGCTTCGGGGACCAGGAGGAGGGGGGCACAGGCTGGCAGACCCCTCGGCTGGCAGGAGGAGCCCAGGCCTGTGGCCACAGAGCCCCAGTCCAAATCTCGCATTGCCACTTGCTGGTGTGTGGCCTCGGGGAAGTCCCCTCACCTCACTAAGCCTCAGTTTCCCCATCTGTAACATGGGGTGGTGGGAATACCGGCCTCACGGGAAATTCCTCACATTTCCTGAGGAATAAGGGGAATCGTGAGCACCCACACATGGCCCACAAACCACTCCCTGCAAGTGGGAGAGGCGGCTGTGAATGTACAGCCTCCAAGAGAGACACAAACTGGAGGAAGAGTGACCACAAGGCAGGCGAGGTCCCCCATTCCACAGAGAAGCATGGAGGGCTCCCTGGAGGAGGCAGCAATTGAACTGGCCTTGAAATATGACCAGGCTAAGGAAAGGGCCTTTGGGGCTCTGTGCAGAGTGCAGTGGAGACAAGCCAGAGCCAGCATGTCCAAAGCTGAACCCCATGAAGGTTTGAGGGACGCCCTTCTGGGCCTTGCTATATTTTGCAGTCTGGGTTCCCTTATGGACACAGCTCCTTTGCAGAGGAACTTGCAGCCTGGATCTGATCATCATCTTCAGAGGATCGGTGTGATTTTTAGAAGGATGGGCTCCTCTCACACCGTTGGCTTGCCCCCTCCCCCGACTCCCCCCACCGCCTGAACGGTGCCAGTTTAGTGGCTTTCAGTGAATCCCAAGAATGTTTTGGTTTTTAAAGTACCGGTCCACTTGCCAGAAAGACAAACCCTTCAAAGATGTGAAGTGCCGACTGTCTTCAGTCACAGAGAAAGATCTGCTGGCCCGGGTGTGCTGGCACAGGCACGCTGGCACAGGCATGCTGGCATGCATTCTCTCAGTGTCTGGAGGGTGTGGAGGGTGTGAGCTTCCAAGAGACTGGGGCTTGATTTCATGAGATGGGTGATTAAGGGAAAAAGACCGCCTTGTGCTTGTTTTCCTACGTGTCTGCATTGTTCTAAGATGAATGTCTCTGCCCACACGAAACCCAGCAGCCAGCCACGAGGGAGTCGATGCCAACTCGTTCCCACTGCAGCAGACTTCACCTGCAGCACCGCACTCTGTGGCCTGCATGGGGGGCCAGGTAGGAAGAGAGAGACAGGAGGGCATTTGATAGGATGAGGGCCCCTTGGCACACTGTCTCTGGAGATGGGCACTCCTCGCTCAGCCCGGGACAGCAGAGTGGGAAGTGCAGGCTGCAGTCACCAGATCTGAGTTTTCAAGAAAAGCTGGAAATGTGGGGTTTGGTGTAGAATCTCCCCATTTATAAATATGAGCCATTAATTCAAATTTTGTGGGCCAGCCAGAGGGCACACAACCTCGGATTACAGGACATACATGTCCAACCCATATTGCTGACTGTCCATGGGAAAGGGGGAGCGCACCACTAATATTTCCTGAGCACCTAGTATGTGCAGGGCGTTTTCCATGCCAGCCATTCACCTTGTCTCCTAACGAGTCTGAGGGAGGCCGAGCATGGTGGCTCAAACCTGTAATTCCAGCACTCTGGGAGGCCAAGTTGGGCAAATCACCCGAGGTCAGGACTTCGAGACCAGCCTGGCCAACATGATGAAACCCTGTCTCTACTAAAAATACAAATGTTAGTCAGGCGTGGCGGTGGGCACCTGCAATCCCAGCTACTTGGGCGGCTGAAGCATAAGAATTGCTTGAACCTGGGAGGTGGAGGTAGCAGTGAGCCAAGGTTGTGCCACTTCACTCCAGCCTGGGCAACAGAGCGAGACTCTGTCTGTCTCAAAAATAATAATAAATAAACAAGTCTGTGAGGGAGTGGCTGGTCCTGTGCTGTTAGATGTGAAGCCCCAGAGTCAGGACTAAAGCCAGTTCTACCTGATCTTGCACCTCACTGTGCCCTACTAAATCCTACCTATCTTCAACCTCATCTTACTGGCCGCCTCCTCCAAGAAGCCCTCTGGGGTGTTCCCCTCTCCCCAGCTCAAGCCACACAGCCATGTAACTATCTCCTTCCCGAACTTCCCTTCCTGCCAGTGCCAACCCAGTTCCTGCACATAGTAGGCTTTTTAATATATTCAAGGAGCAGCACAACAGAGGGCTTAGAACCCCAGAGCCAGGCTGCTGGTTTTGGATCCCAGCTTGACCACTGACAAGGTGTGTGATCTTGGGCAAGCTATTTGATGGCTCTGTGTGCCTCAGTTTCCGTCTGTAAAGTGGGGCCTAACCTACCTCAGAGAGATCACAAAGATTCAATGAGACACACACTCGGCACAGTCGCCGGGTGGCATGCAGCCACCCCTCGGGAAGCGTCAGCTTTGAGTAACTGTAATGGTGGAGTACGTGCGGCTTCCAAAGCCTCCACCCAAAGATTGGGCAAGGTTTAAAAAAAAGAAAAAGAAAAAACCACCATCGTTCCTGATTTGGAATGACAAGAACATGAAAGGAAAGAAAGAGAATCAAAAACTAAAAGCATGTCATAAAAAGCCTGCCATTTATACCTCAGGCCAAATGCGAAGGTTCCATCTTTGATTTTTTTTTTTAATCTTCTTTGTATGGTTGTATTTATTTATTTATGCCCAGGCTCTTTCCCAAAAAAGGATTTTCAGGCAGCTTTTTTTCCCCCTTTTGATATTATTAGGAAAACAACTTTGAAAGCAGGCTAGTTTAAAGAACAAGAAGAACAAGGTTCCCTTAATGGAGAGAAGAAATCTGAAAACACAAAGTCTGATCAGCTTCTTGCTCCACTAGGGGAACCAGGGCAGGACATGCGGGATGGCGAGCCACCTCTGCAATGATGGGCCCAAGAGCCTCACTGGGGGCTTGCCTGGAGGGTCTGGCCCAGACACAAAGGCCCAATCGAGGCTGAGCCACAGGCCCTGGGGGGCCACAGCAATGGCAACTCCATTTTCTGACACTTTTCTAAGCGTGTCATTTCAACACAGCAGAGATGCTTTACCACCTATGGGGACTTTTACACCATCCGTGCAATTCCTGGTTTTCACAGAGAACAAAAGATCAGGGCGAGAAATTTCAGAGGGCCCCGTCTGAACCAGGATCAAAGAGAAAACCCCAACAAAAACAGCCATTCTCCATCCCTGCACATCTAAAAGAACTTGAAAATGGCAGGAAAGCTGCCTCAATTTTAAACACTTAACCAGCCCTTTTCAAGCCCTACCCAGTTCTAGTTACAACGGATCCTTCTCAAAGAAACAGAGTGGTCTTCGGAGCTTGCGGGAGGATATAGGAGGAGAAAGAAAGGTGCGGCTCTGTGCCAACACACGCCACCAGCTCCTCTTCCCAGCTGGGGAGGGGGCATCGGGATCCTTCGCTTAGGCTTAAGCGGGAACCCAAAGACATCTCTGTTAAATGAGGTTTTCCAGGTCTCTGCCAGGAAATGATAGCTTTCTATGAATTTTCCAACTTCCATCTGTACTCAGAGGGGTGTGGTTTCTTTGTAGAAGCTGTAATTTATCAGAATAATTAAATTCATCAGGCACGAAGGTCTTCTTAACAGAGCAGTTCTTCTAAAAATAAGTCCAGTCATACTTCAGTGAAGATCTTGCAGCTCAGTGGAGTTAAAATAAGACCTGAGATCTAAATAAGAATAAAAACATCATCAGCCTCGGCAGCTGGGAGGAGATGCTGTTGGGCAGTCTTTTCTGACATCCAGAAAGAAGGTGATTGGAAGGAGCCGTGGATCATAATTCAAAGGGCTGAGCTATTGCTGGCACATCACACATGCAAAGGCCTTGAAATGGGAGGCCTGGCCCTCCCCAGGAGGTTACGAACTCCAAGCCCAATCTCCAGGGTTCTTGGGATTACAAACTGGAAGAATGACAAAGTGTCTTGCCTAGGGTAAAAGGCAGCAAAGGCTAACAGTGCCAGAGAGCAGCTGCTCCTCCTGGCCTGGATATGGGAAAAGAGGGAAAGGACTTCCAGTGATCCACGGAGCACAACGTACAAGAAAGCACTTCTTGACCTTTCAAGTGGCAGATGTAGTTTGTTTTTACTGAGAAATGGATGTGGGCCTTGTCATGCAGGATGCCGGCCCAGGGTAATCAGCTCGGTGTATTTATGTACATGTAACTCACTGTCATCTCTAAGCCATGGATGAGTTTCTGAACGGTGCTAACATGACTAGAGGAGTAAGAAAGCCCCGTGACTGTGGCCCAAACCGGAAGGATCGCTCAGCTTGAACATCTGATTTATGGGGCTGTTCTGCTGGGACACGAGGTTTCAGCCCATTTCTCAAGATGAAATCAGTTCAGAAGCTAAAAGAAATGTGTGAACATTTCAATAAGGTAAATCCAAAGAAGGTCAACAGGTGGCGCGGACTCCACATCAAGAGCTCACTGCTGAAGCCCTGTCCTATTCAGGTGGCAGTAAGCCTTGGGCATGACAGCCTGCTGATCTAACTAACACTGGCGGATGGATGCCAAAGGGCTGGGCACAGGGCTGGGCACGGGGCTGGGCAGGTCCTGCCCTTGCACTGTGGAGAGTCTGCATGTATCCTGGTCACTTCCACCCAGCAGCCAACCTCGCACCTAGCACAGAAGGCTCATGAAGGATTCAATGCACAATTAATTAAGTGCAATACATAGCATGGTGTTGAGATTTTTTTAAAAAGCAAAAGCAGGTTGGGCCAGGTGCAGTGGCTCACACCTATAATCCCAGCACTTTGGGAGGCTGAGGTGGGTGGATGGCTTGAGCTCAGGAGTTCGAGACCAGGCTGGGCAACAAGGCAAAACCCCATCTCTATACAAAATGCAAAAATTAGCCAGGAATGGTGTGAATCTGTAGTCCCAGCTACCCAGGAGGCTGGGAAGAAAGTTTGAAGCCAAGAAGTGGAGGTTGCAGTGAGCCAAGATCATGCCACTGCACTCCAGCCTGGGTGACAAAGCCAGATCCTATCCCAAAAAATTAAAAAAAAAAAAAAACCATGTTGCAGAACAATTCAGCAAAGGCTGGGGGTGGTGGTGTACATCTGTGGTCCCAGCTACTTGGAGCTGGGGTGGGAGTATCACTCAA
This sequence comes from Hylobates moloch, assembly GCF_009828535.3. Taxonomy (NCBI): domain Eukaryota; kingdom Metazoa; phylum Chordata; class Mammalia; order Primates; family Hylobatidae; genus Hylobates; species Hylobates moloch. The sequence continues at coordinate 25,232,999 of NW_026652294.1, read as the reverse complement.
GCCCAGGGGTTCAAGTCCAGCCTGGGCAACATGGTAAGACACTTTAAAATAAATAGGGCATGACGTTTATGTAAAAAATACAACTAGAAAACTCAGCACTATGTATTTCTATGTGTACGTATCAAAATTCACAGAAAAAGGAATGAAAGGGCACACTCCAGAATGACAAGAGCAGCATTACTGATGCAAGGGTCCAGTGGCTGAAGGTAAGGAGGAGCCAGAGGGAGGCTTTGCCACCAGACTGTGTTCTTGTGCTCCTTTTGAAATAAAAATAAAGCTACAAGAATGGAAAACAAACAGATGTCCTGGCAGGGTTATGCACAGGGTGCAGTGGGGGCCCTAAAGGAAACGAAGTGGCAGCCAATTCTACAGGGAAGGATGCACACTGGGTTCAACCACAGAAATGGCTCCGAGACCCAGAAGGAGCCTCGGGCCTCTCCCAGCAGCACTGGCTGCCTCAGGGGACACAGTGAGCTACCCTGAAGGAGGGAGGAAGCTGGGGAGGGAAAGCCCAGCACGGTCCCACCCCCACAGATGACTGCGGAATAATAACATGACTCTGAGACTATGGGTGACAGCAAAGGCCCTGGCATGAGTGTCTGTGCCAAGAACACAGAGGAAAGAACCAAGATGCCAGACCTGGGAGTACCCTTGACAGGCTCACATCTCGTGCCCTATTCTTGGGTTGGCCAGTGGGGCTCCCTCACCAGGATGGCCATCTTGGCCCCTGCAAGCCCTACCCTAAACTCTTCCCACCCCAGCCCAGCCTCTCCCCTTCTGGAGGTGACTGTTCTAGACACCATTGCTTTTCTTCTCCAGCATCCATTGATCCTTTCAGGCAAACAAGACTCAGCCTCCCTCGGAGACAGCCACCCCTCCTGCCACCATGCTCGGGCCTTGTAGTTCAGCTCTGGGGTGGAGCAGGCATCCCAGGACAAAGCCAGTTGGCACACTGGCCTCCCAGGAACACAGTCAGGGATGGGCATGGCCCAGTTAGAGCTAATGAGCTGCACTGAGACTTTACCAGGAACAGAGAATGAGACAGGCACTCCTTCCCACTGGCCTTGACCCAGAAAGGATGGAGGTTGAAGCCATCCCATCATCTTACCACTATACAGAGCCTGAAGATGAAGGCACCAGATCGAAAGAGCTCAGGGAAGGGGAGAACAGAATGTAGGATCTAGCAACACCTTCTATGTGCTGGATCAAGCCTTACCTGAGGCCATCCAACCCCATGGACCATTCTGTCAAACGTACCAGTGAATTCTGTTTTGCTTTTAAGCCATTTTGAGTTGGGTTTTCTGTCCTTTGCAAACCAAGAGAGTCCTGTCTGATGGAGAAATCCTTCCAATACACAAAGCTGGCGTTGGTCACTCCCTGCTGCAGTGCACCCCATGGCTCCCCCCAGCTCCAGGGTAAAATGTAAACCCTTCATAGTGGCACCCAATGACTCTTCATGAGCAGACCCCTCCTCTCATGAATCCAGCTGCAGCTCCCATGCTTCCACACTCATCGTCTGATGAGGCCATTCCAGGACACTTCTGTAGGTCATATCTCTGCCCCTCTGCCTCGACTGTCCCCACAACCTGAAACGCCCTTCACTTTAGATCAGCTAGCTCCACCCACTTCCCACCTGTCTGGAAAGCACACTCTGCACATCCTCTATCCCTGGGTGCAGTTCGGGCCCCTCCTCTGGGTTCCCACAGCTCCCTATGCACGTGACAATGACAAACCCTATTCCCCGATCATGTGATTGTGGGCTGTGCTCACCTCCCTGCACCCCCCTGACCCCGCAAGGAGTGCACAGGGGCCAGGTCCCATTCATGACCATGGCCTCGCATCCTGCATAAAGCCCAGCACATGGATAACTGCTCTGTGAATATCTGTGGAATGAATGAATGAATGAACATAAATGCTAAGCTTATGTAGGCCAAATGGAGCTACAAAGATAATTTCTACAAGAGAAAGTCAGGGAACTGAAATGGATGGCTCTCACACAGCATCCCACCTCCAGCCATTTAATTGGGTGGAAAAAGAGGGTTTCCATTAAGGTTTCCATTAGCCTGGCAGTCGTGGGTCACCAGGAACCCAATTACTCTGATGTGGCCACGCAGAGGATGACACGCTCAGGAGGAAGGAGTCCGCTCCGCAATTAGGGACTTGCTAGTACAAGCAGCCCCGGAGCCAACATCCGCCCAACCTCACCTCCTGGGGTGTGCATTCCGACCAGCCACCTGCTGCAGGCATCTGAAATACAGACCACCGAGATGGAAGGAGCCCATCTGGCTCAGGGAAACTGGGTCTTCTGAATACGAAAAGTTGCTTACGTAGAAATGTAAAAAAAAGCTCCGAAGCCCATGTTAAACAGATGATTTCCTTGGCCCAGAAACACGGTCTTTTCTTCCCCTTTGTCCCTGGGTTGATCAGGAAAATGTTAGAACCACAGAAAAATGAATCCTCTGTGGGAAGGAGAACAGGAAGAAAGACTTCTAGGTGCACGGTAAAATGTCAGGTTGGCCGTCTAACCCACCCTGGCGAGAAACTGGGGCATGGAGGGGCCGGTGAGCTTCTTGTCTACAAAGGAGGACACATTCTTTAGAGACAACGATGATCTGATTGGTTTCTCAGACTGAAAGCCACGTGAGTCAGTTTTTTTGTTTTTGTTTTTGTTTTTTTGAGACGGAGTCTTTCTCTGTCGCCCAGGCTGGAGTGCAGTGGCTCAATCTTGGCTCACTGCAACCTCCACCTCCCGGATTCAAGCGATCCTCCTGCCTCAGCCTCCTGAGTAGCTGGGATTACAAGCGTGCACCACCAAACCCAGCTAATTTTTGTATTTTTAGTAGAGACGAGGTTTCAGTATGTTGGCCAGGAGGATCTCGAACTCCTAATTTCAAGTGATCCACCTGCCTCGGCCTCCCAAAGTGCTGGGATTACAGGCACAGGCCACTGCACCCGGCCAACTTCTTTAATTCCTCCCTTCAATTGCCACCCTTCCGGAGCACTGGAACCTACCGCCCAATGCCCCCACCTTGCGGTGAACAGTGGGATACACATCTCCAAAGCCAGCCTCCCCCGTCCCAAAGAAGAGCTACCCCATTTGCCTCCCATTTTCTCGGCCCCTCACCCTCAGCTCCAGTGCCCAGCGGCCACTGCCTCCTGATCACTCTCATCCTAATTCCTTAGCAAGTCCTTCAACGCAAGCCTCTGCCTCTGTGATTTTCAGAGGCTGCGTTTGTCACATTTCTCCAACCCATCACGCTGGCTTTCAGGGGGTACTTCCAAATGATTTCAGTCACTGGTCATGAAATCTGTCATTAATTAATAATAAGGAGAAAAGCGCCTCGAGGCAGCAGAAGGTGGGGGCGGAGTGTGAAACCCAAAAGAAACAATTCTCAGAAGAGGATGCCGACCTTTCCCCTGGCGTGTGTCACCGTCACCGCCCCTCCGAGCCCAGCCACTTGCCGGCAAGCTGCACAGCGAGCCCCACCGAGGCGGGGGGCAATGGAACCCGCTGCTCACTTCCAGCAACAGACGAGCCCCATGAGACTGCCAGGCTCTTAGAGAAATGCACTTCATAAAGGAAAGCAGAAACGGCCGTGCAGAAGCTAAGTCTGGAAAAGCACGTTCGCTGGTTCCCGAGTTGTGAAACTCGTATTAATTAATCTGACTGGTAACGTCCCAATGTATCCAGGGAAGTCCAAAGCGTTGTCTGCTGAGAAAATAAGAAGATTAAATCATTAAGTCATTAGAAAAAAAAAAAAAAAAAAAAGGCTCTACTGTGCACCTGCCGTAGAAACGGGGACGTGGGAAAGGCCAGAAGGACGGCGCCCTCTAGCGGCTGTCTCCCCTGCAGAAGCGACACAGATGCCGCCATGAAAGCTTCCCCCAACAGGAGGACCCGGCATGCATCGCAGACAGGCCCCTTCCAAAAGCAGGTGGCTTTGGGGAGTGCTGGAAGCCACTGGCCTCTGGTGCTGGCAGCTCAGTTCCCACCTGAGATACTCAAAGAACCACCATGGCACTGCCTTGGGCCCCACCGGGCACAGACAGCTCTACCCATCAGGAACAGATGCAATGCCCACGGCAGCAAAGGAGAAAGGCCTTGACGGCCCACAGCGGTCCCCACACCCCTGCTGGAGAGTGCACCTTTGGAGGAACAGCCCCAAACGAGGGATGGAGGGATGACGGCAGGTGGAGAGTCTCTCTGTGACCGCACAAAGCAGGTCAGGTTCCCCACTCCTCACACCCATTTCCATTCCTCTCCTTTCGAGGCATTATCGGTCTAAGGCACATCTGTGCATCTGTGCTACAGGATTTGCGTCTACAGTGCTCTGAAAGGACAGATGCGTGGCCTGCTCTGTCTCCCGCTCTCCCAACATGAGACCTGGACTGAGGCAGGTGCTCAGTGAACACTCGGTGAATTCATGAACAAATGAATCAGGGTTTCGGGACTCTACCATTCTCTCTACTGCAGTGTCTCCCATAAAAACTCAAAGGATGTACTTTCTACTCCATCTGTCACTCTCTCTATGGAAGGCTGGATCGTGGTCCCTGCAAAGATGTCCACATCAAGTCCCAGGAACCTGTGACTTTACGTGGCAAGAGGGGGACTTTGCAGATGTGATTAGGTAAGGACCCTGGGGTGGGAGATTAGCCTGGATTATGCAGGGGGCCCAATGTGATTAACAGGGTCCTTACAAGAGGAAGCAGGAGGGCCAGAGCCAGAGGAGGTGTGGCGAGGGAGACAGAGAAAGATCAGGAAATGGCTTTGAAGACAGAGGAGGAGGCCAGGCACTAAGGAATGCAGGTGCCTCTGCAAGTTGGAAAAGGCAAGGAACGGGATTCTCCCCTGGAGCCTCCGGAAGGAACCAGCCCTGCTGCCACCTTGACGTTAGGACTCCTGACCTCCAGAACTGTAAAATAATAGATTTGTGTTGGTTTAAGCCACTGGGTTTGTGGTATTTTGTCACAGCAGCCCTAAGTAAATTAACAGCCTCAAGAGAGCCCCAGCAACTCCACGTAATTTCAAAAGGCCTGGAACATTCTTTGCAGCAGTTTTACCGAGCCCTGCTCCACACCGGGTGCCCCATGGCACAAGGGTTACTGAAACTGACACGGCTTTGTTCACACAAGCAGAATGAATATTAAACAAGCACAGAAGACGCATCTGACCAACACTGTGGATAAAATCACAACTGGCCCCAAGGCTGCCGCAGGCCATTCTCCTGTGACACCAAGGTCTGAGGAGGTTGGCTCCTTATTAGCAAATCTGGAACAATGTTTTTTCTTTAAGAAGGACTCTTGCTCTGTCCCCCAGGCTGGAGTGCAGTGGCACAATCTCGGCTCACTTCAACTCCACCACATCCTGGGTTCAAGCGATCTTCCTGCCTCAGCCTCCCAAGTAGCTGGGATTACAGGCGTCCACCACCATGCCTGGCTAATTTTTGTGTCTTTAGTAGAGATGGGGTTTCACCATGTTGGCCAGGCTGGTCTCGAACTCCTGACCTCAAGTGATCCACCCACCTCGGCCTCCCAAAGTGCAATGTATTGTTTTCAGTGTGCAAAAACAACTGGATGGCCTCACAGTCAGCAAGACCTGAAGTCAGTTCTCCACCGGTGGCTTCTCAGAATGGCTTAGCACAGCAGCCGCTGGCTAAAGGGCTGAGTGTGGGGTCAGATCCCCTCACCCTCTGTCCTCCTCAGCCTGGGGATTTAATGGGTTCATAGGAAGTAGCCAGGGATGTGCTAATTGCTTGACATTTTCGGACACAGCTGTGTCCCACAAACCTTGCTGCTCCTTGAGCCTGTGTCTCCTCTTTGTCCCCAAGAACATGTGACACAGATGGCTTCTCAATCCTGCTACTGTCCCTCCAAGTACTGGCCTACCAGGTTCTCAGGCAGCAGCCTGGGCATTTTCAAATGCAAGCATGGTGCACTAGCTCTTCTGCATGGACGTCATTCAAGTCACTAAAAACAGTAAATATCAGCCCAGATGTCAGCACCATCAGCCTCCTGGACCAAGCACACCCATCTATGGCGGACCAAGCACCAGGAGCACACCAGCAGGCTGGCAAAGAAGAGGACACACATCGCAGAAATCGTGGGTGCTTGGTGAATTCATGAACGACTGAATCAGGGTTTGAGGACTCTACCATTCTCTCTACTGCAGTGTCTCTTGTAAAAACTCACAGGGGCCAGGCACGGTGGCTCATGCCTGTTATCCCAGCACTTTGGGAGGCCGAGGCGGGTGGATCACCTTAGGTCAAGAGTTTGAGACCAGCCTGGCCAACATGGTAAAATCTCGTCTCTATTAAAAATACAAAAAAAATTAGCTGGACTTGGTGGTCTGTGCCTGTAATCCTAGTTACTCGGGAGGCTGAGGCAGGAGAATCGCTTGAACCCGGGAGTCAGAGGCCACAGTGAGCTGAGATCTCACCATTGCACTCCAGCCTGGGTGACAGAGTGAGACTCCGTCTTAAATAAATAAATACTCAAAGGACCTATGTTCTACTCCATCTGTCACTGCCTCTATGGAAGGCTAGATCATGGTGCCTGCAACGAAGTTCACATCAAGTCCCAGGAACCTGTGACTTTACGTGGCAAGAGGGGTACTTTGTAGATGTGATTAGGTAAGGACCTTGGGGTGGGAGATTAGCCTGGTTATTCAGGGGGCCCGATGTGATTGACAGGGTCCTTACAAGAGGAAGCAGGAGGGCCAGAGCCTTTTACTAGGTCCAGATACCTCCCTTATCACTTCCCCCATGCCTGCTCTGACATGGTAACCCTGGCCAGGAAAAAGTCAGGATGGTGGCAGAGAAGAGGGGAACTCAGTCCATGCTGTGGATTTAATTGCGTCCCCCCGAAAAAGACATGCTGGAGTTAGGCAGGTCCGGGTCTAACCACTCATCTGGGTGTGTGACCTTGGGAAAGTTCACATCTCCAAGCGCCAGTTCCAACATCAGTAAAAACAGTGACATAACCTTAAGTGAGGACTTCTCTGGAAGAGGCAGAGACAGACACACTGTGTCCAGCTAGTTCAACGCAGTAGCTTGCCTGAGCTAAGGATGCAAACAGAGCTCACAGGACATGTGACAAGGACCCACGCTGTAAGCTTGGGGCTCCAAATTCAGGCTCCTTCCATCACATGGCTCTGCAAACGGCCCCCCGTCCTCAAGGGACCTGGTGTCTCTATCATGTCACCAAGCCCGACTGTTTCCCTAGCTGTAAAGAGTAACTATCCTCCAGCACTTCAGGAGGCCGAGGTGGGCGGATCACTTGAGGTCAGGAGCTTGAAACCAGCCTGGCCAACATGGTGAAAACCCGTCTCAACTAAAAATATAAAAATTAGCCAAGTGTCGTGGTGGGCGCCTGTAATACCAGCTACTCGGGAGGCTGAGGCAGGAGAATCGCTAGAACCATTGCACACCAGCCTGGATGACAGAACGAGACAGTGTCTCAAAAGAAAAAAAAAGAGTAACTACACCCCTCCAATATCATCTCTAAGGTTTAAAGTCACATGTGGGCGATAACGTGTGGTTCCCCAGTCCCCTGCAGAGCTTCACACCTCCCCGGCACCCACCTGGTGACTCCCCGTCACATCCTGGCCAGGACTCGTGAGCCGACTTCACCCTTCTCCGTGTCACCCGGCGGTATGGAAGAAGACAGGTCTGGGGACCTGGAAGACCTCACCGTGTGCTGTGTATTGCATTGTGTCTCCCCTAAAAGGCGTGCTGGAGTCCTAGCCCCCGACACCTGTGACTGTGGCCTTATTTGGAAGCAGGGTCTTTGCAGATGTAATCAAGTTTCAGATGAGGTCATTAGGGTGGGCCTAATCCAATGACGGGAGTCCTTACAAGAAGAGGCAAGGACAGAGACACAGATGGAGAAGGAGACCCACGTGAAGAGGGGGGCAGAGGCTGGGGCAATGTGGCCCACGGCAGGGAACACCAGGGCCACCACAGCCTGGAAGAGGCCAAGCGGGATCCTCCCAGACCCTGGAGGGAGCACGGCCCAGCTGACACCTTGATCTTGGACTTCCAGCCTCCAAAACTGTGACAGACTATGTTTCTGTTCTTCAAGCCACCCAGTTTGTGGTGCTTTGTTACAGTGGCCCCAGGACACTAGCACAACCCATGCCGCCCCAGGGCAGGCCTGTCGCACCTGCTGCTTGGCCCTGGGCAGGCACAGGACCCATACTCAAGAGTGTCAACCAAAGGGGGACCCAGGCCACACAGCTTGTGGTGTTCTGATCATAATTCACTTCTAGCCAAGCTGGTCTCAGACAGGATGTGCCCAACATTCTGGCACGCACCTCAGTGAGCCACATACTGAGGGCTGGGGAGGGGGCATAGGAGCCAGCCCCAGCCCCCAGCCTGTGGGCACTCTCCCTAGGGTGCAGGGGAGTTGGGGCAGGCCACCTCCTCCGTGGGACACAGCAGCATGCTTCTGGCCCTCAGCATCTCACCTGAGAAAGGGGCAGGCACCTTGGCTCATCTATCTCACGGTGGGCCGATGCCCCATGAATCTAGAGGAGGGTGCACAGAGACCCAGGACCCAGGCACGCCTATGAACAACTCATGCTCCCTGCACCATGAGGCATACACTGCTCCTGCCATTGCCCTTCAAAACATACCCCACACACAGCTGCACGTGGTCTTGAAGAACTGTGCATTTGTGGAAAAACTTCCTGCTGTGTTGAGGCTGGGCTCTGTATCTTACCAGAACCCCTGGACTGCACCCTCCGGAGGGAAGAGCCTGTCTCTAGGCCTGAAAGAGGAGAGGAGAACGGATTTCTGAGAAGAATGGATTTCTGAGGAGAATGGATTTGTGGCAGGGGAGGACTGGGGCCACTGGGGACCGGGCTTATGAGATAGAGGACTAGAAAGAGGACACAAGGCTGCGGGTGGCCACCCTGTCACCATTCCTAGAGGTGACAGTCTCTACAAGGACAGTCATTCCCCAACTCAGCTGCCATGGGGCCCCCAACTCAGCTGCTGTGGAGCCACTCTTTCTGAGAGGGCCACCTCATGGAGAAACTCACAACAGGCCTAGCATTGAGGGGCTGAGCGCTCTGGCCTCCACAGACCAGCCCTGGGTTGAGGCAGGCGGTCCTCGTTCTGGACACTCGCAAGTTCCGTCCCCACCTGCCCCCTTCAGCATCCTCTCCTGCTTTGCGCTCCAGGTCCCCTGCCCCACGGCCATCAGTTTAGACAACGCACAGGCCTAGGCCAGGTGCAGTCAGAGTGCTCCAACCTCAGGGCAGGGGCCTGGGCTCCGATCCCAGCTCGACTGCTCCATCCCAACTCCACAGTGCCTGGGCTATGTATCTGCAGCAAGAGCAGCGGATCCTCTGGGAGGCGAACAGGGAACAAATGGATCCATCTAGACAATGGAGAAAGAGCCACTCAGAACTAAGAAGAAACGTGCCGTCAACTGTGAAAAGGCCTGGAGGAAACTTAAATGCATCTCACTGAGTGAAAAACCAGTCTGAAAAGGCTGCAGACAGTGTGATCCCAACTACACGACCCTGTGGGGCAGGCAAAACTATGGAGACAGTGAAAGGAGCAGAGGTTGCCAGGAGTGAGAGGGAGACAGGGATGAGCAGGTGGGGCACGGGGATCTCAGGGCAGTAACACTGCCCTGGATGATGCTACCATAGGGGTCCCTGTCCTTACACAATGTCCAATGCCAAGAGGGGCCCCTCATGGAAACTGTGGACTCTGGTGGCCCTGATGTGGCCACATGGGTGCACCAGGTACCACAGATGCACCCTCTGGTGCGGACATCGATAGAGGGGGAGGTTGTGCGTGGTGGGGCCACGCAGTCATGGGAAATCTCGGCACCTTCCACTCAATTCTGCTGTGAACTTAAAAGTGCTCTAAAAATAGTCTAGTTAAGAGATTATTTAAAAGAGCAGCAGGGGTGTCCCTTCAGGGTCACTGTGGGTGCATACATGAACATGTGTGCATATGAGTACATGCATGCGTGCATGTGTGTGCGTGTTTGTGTGAGTCCCAGGCAGGCATCCATGTCTCCAGGGCCCAGGGCCTTCCCTTCCCTCACCCCCTGCTTCCGGGGAGCCTCTCAGCTCAGTGGATCTCAACCGGGGATGATTCCTCCACCCCCACACTGGGAGGGAATGTAGTGGCATCTGGAGACACTTTGGGTTGTCACAACTGACATCTCGTGTGTAGAGGCCAGGGATGCCCCTAAACACCCCGCAATGCTCAGGAGAGCTCCACAACCAAGAATCCTCAGTGTTGAGGCGGGAAAGCCCTGTCCCCACCGAATCAAGAGTCCCAAGAGCTCCCGGAGCCCACTGGGCTCCTCCGTCCTCTGCTTCCTCACCTAGTGCAGACATGAGGTGGGGTGGAGGGAAGGGCCCAAGGGCAGGGGACGACTCCATTGTCTTGGCTGTTGCACCGTGTGCCGGCACACCACACGGCCATGCTCTAACTGCCCCCACACACCCACACTGGCCTGGCCTGCGACTGCCATGGGCAGCTGGGAAGCTGAGGGAGGGGCAGTGAACACTGTCTAATGTTCCCCACCCCATCCCCCTCCTCTTCTCAGGGATGGTGGGGATCCTCCTCTACTGATTCTGCCCCACAGGCCAGGGTCAGCCTGCCCTGGTCCTCACTCCCAGGGCTGTGAAAAGCTTAGCAGCTTGCCCGAAGCCCTGGCCTCCCACCTAGGGTTGCCTTGGAAACAGGGCACCCTCCCTCCCCAAGGAAGCATCCGAGGGTGGCAGGCAGGGAAGCCACTGGGCTCTGGCCGGGTGTGATCTCCAGATACCAGTGACAGCGGGGCCACGCAGGGATGGCCAGACCAGCCAAGCATGTAGCCAGCATCCTGTGTGGCCTGGACAGCTGCTGCCAGGAGGCGTCACTAGCCAGAGCCCAGGAGACATGCTGCTAAGGCGGGGGTCTCCTGTCAGCGTTGCTCACCCAGGCCGTCGTGTGGGCAACAGAACCGATCAGGGGCTCAGAAATGCCAGGGCTCACTGGCACGACAGGCTTCTGCCCATGCCCCCATCTCTCTGCTGGGAGCCTTGGCCAGCCTCAGAGGACCACTCCTCCTCTGGCTTCCAGTGACCCCTTCCAGGACCCCCACTCACACACCCCTGGCTCCTGCCTCGGAGTCGGCCATTCTGTTATCTTATGTTTTCATAAACTGTCTTCAACCTGAATAGAGGGTCCCCAATAAGGGTCCTCGTCAGCATCCTCAGAGCCCGTCCAGCAGCCTGCCCCACGGCGGGTCCTCGGTAGGTGTCCACCAAATGGCTGCACAAAATACACACCATAATCACACCTCCTCCGGTGCTGCAGATTAAATGAGGGGTGTAAAAATGGCAACCATGGTCGCTCATCTGTTTTGAGGATCTCCTGTGTGCAGGCTAGCCGCTGAGCACGCCACAGACCCAGTGTGGGAAAAGCAGGTGGCCCCAGAGCTGGTCCCAGAACCGCTGCCTTGGCCTACCTGCTTCTCCCTTTCAGAGGGAAGTGCTTCTGGGGTCTCCTCTGCTTTCTCCAAGTAATGAATGCTTCTGCTCAAGTACACCCCAAAATTCAAAGGGGGGCAAGCAGGCCCCACCTCCTCAGCTGCACAGAAATTTCTGCATCTGAAGAAGATCAGGACAGTGACACCTTTCATCTCTCAGTTCCCTTTATTTGGCACTGGTATTCAAGAGGTTTAAGAGTCAGGAGCTGGAAAAGCAGGTATGGTCGTATTCATTCCCTTCTTTTTTTTGAGACTGACTCTCACTCTGTTGCCCAGGCTGGAGCGCAATGGCACGACCTCCGCTCACTGCAACCTCTGCCTCCTGGGTTCAAGTGATTCTCCTGCCTCAGCTTCCAGAGTAGCTGGGATTACAAGGATGCACCGCCATGCCCAGCTAAATTTTGTTATTTTTAATAGAGATGGGTTTCGCTATGTTGGTCAGGCTGGCTGGTCTCGAACCCCTGACCTCAGGTGATCCGCCCGCCTCAGCCTCCCAAAGTGCTAGCATTATAGGTGTGAGCCATTGTGCCCAGCCCACTTCTAACTTTAAATTTCCTCCACTTAAAGAAGTCTGGTTTTTAATACAATTACTCTAGTATAATTTGATAAGATTGGGCCTAGTTTGCATTTGTTCATTCACTCATCCAACAACTGCTTAGTGACATCCACTATGGTCAGGCCTGGCACGGGGCACTGGGTGGGCCACAGGGGGACTCAGATTTAGGCCCTGCTCTGAGGGCTCCAGCACCCAGGAGACACATAAGGGAGGTATGTGAGAAGGCTGGGGGCTTGGGAGGGAGTGTAGTAGTCCAGGGAGGCTTCCTGGAGCTGAGTCTTGAAGGAGTTTGCCCTGCAGGGTGAAGTAAGAGAGTTCCAGTCCTTTATCCCCACATCCCTAGTAAGTAGGGGACTTATTCATGATGGAAACTTGTTCCTTTGCTCTGGGCTGTCCTGTAGCAGGAAGATGTCTAATAAGGCACAAAAAGAAAGGGTGACTCTGGGCCAGGCACGGTGGCTCACACCTGTAATACCAGCACTTTTGGAGGCCAAGGTGGGCGGATGACTTGAGGTCAGGAGTTCGAGACAAGCCTGGTCAACATGGTGAAACCCCCATCTCCATTAAAAATATAAAAATTAGCTAGGCATGGTGGCGTGCACTTGTAATCCCAGCTACTCAGGATGCTAAGGCAGGAGAATCGCTTGAACCCAGGAGGTGGAGGTTGCGGTGAGATGAGATCACGCCCCTGCACTCCAGCCTGGGCGACAGGGCGAGACTCCATCTCAAAAAATCAAACAAACAAAAAACAGTGACTCTGAAGTCCTGAGGGCAAACTGTCGGCTCTTCCTTCTCCAGTCCCCTTCCCTTGTCCTATCTGATGCCCAACTTGAAATTCACCAACCCAAAAGGGTGGTGAGAGAGGCCTGTGAGGTGGGGACAGAGACTCGGGGACTCAGCTCCACAGGGCACGGAAGCTATCTTTTGGGGGCCTCATGACGAACTCACTCAGCCTCCCAATAGCCCAGAAAGGGGGACAGGGGAGGGAGGGTTCTACAGATCCGGAAACAGTGGCTCACACAGCAAGGCCTTGCCAAGTTTGAAAAGCAGCTCCACATGACATTCACATTGCAACTGACTCCATTCAATTACAAAGTCCTTTCCACCAAACGACAGACGTGGGGCAGTCACAGACATTTGAGAAACCTTCAAATGTTCTCATGGTCTTGGATCCCACTGGCAGACAGCGAGGGAGGGAGGGAGGGAGGGAAGGAAGGAGGGTGTTAGAATCCAAGCCAGCAACTGGCAGAGACGCAGAAGAGGCCGCCCAGCTGCGTCGCCCTTCCCGGGTCCTGGCTTTGGGCCAGGTATGGACGCCTGCAGGGCTCCTTGGTGACTGAGGTATGGGTTACCCCGATTATTGCCATTTTACTGACAAGGAAAGGAGACCTTGGGAAAGTCAAGGTCCCACAACTAGTAAAACATGGATCTAGGATGTGATTCCTCCTTGTTTTAGTTAAGAATTCAAAATAAACATCCATCACTAATGAGCCCAATCATGACTTCCAGGTCCTCAACTGCAACAGAGGACACGAAGTTTGGAAGGAGGTGACAAACTCACTGGGTGAGGACAGGGATTCCGGTCAGGGCCTCTAGGAGCATAGGTGGTGGCTGGGAGGTTATCAATAGGCCATGGGGGGCAGAGGATGGGCAGCCCACAATGGAGGGGTGATCCCAATGAGGTCCTCAAGCATTCAGAGCCTGGGGATCCCTTTTCTAAAAGAAAACTTAGCAGACCTCCTCCTCTCATGGGTGGTTGTACTTTCAGAGAAAAACACATTCAGCATAGCTTTTCAATTCGTTTGCATTTTAGGAAGCCCAGTGGAACCTGAGCAAAACTGAAGAAGCGGAGGATACATGAGCAGGACACCTATTTGGTCTCCATCAGTATCTCCCAAAGTGAGTCCTGCAGTGTAGACGTTCACAGGTCTCACATGAATCAAGCAAAGGTCAAGGAGGTGGAGGAGTCGTGAGATTAAGAGAAGCTAAGCAGGTGTCTTTTCCTGCGGGACTTCTCAGAGCCTTGACTATGCTAATGTACTGTGAGATTCTCCAACAGGAGGGGACAGAGCGCTCAGTATCTGCTCCCCCACACCCCGCGCTGGCCCCAGGATGCTCTCTGGGAAATGTTGCCGGAGTGATCCTGGGCTCCAGGACCCCTTTCACAGCGACTCCTGCCCCACCAGGCCAAGGCAGGCGGGGTGGGGGGTGGTCCTGGTCTGGGGTCTAGGGAAAGGGGCCTGTGACTACTAGGAACCACTGCCTTTGAATAAGCCTGGCAAGGCTCTAGCCTCAAGAGTTACAATCTGACACACCTGCGTGAAGAGAATCTGGCACCTTGTTTAGAAACAGCAAGGTGAGCAAAGTCCCGCAGAGGCCCCAGGAGGCACAGGCAGGGTCTACGCTCCTCCAGCTGCCAAGCCCCATCCATCCCGTCCTGCCCGGCGCTGTGCAGGAAGAGCACCCTGCGCGCAATCACCTTTTTGCCTTTTATTGCAAGGTCTATTGTCCCCGAAGAGCCTCAGATAATGTGAGCTAAGAGGTGCCCAGCATTCAATTTCCTTACGCCCCTCCTTCCACCTCTGGTTTCTCCTCTAGAAATATCCCCACACGTCAACAAAAAGCCTGTGAAAAAGATGCAGAAGATCAAAGGCAAAAATCAGCCTGGGAGCTCCTCCAGGAAACAGCTCCTATCTTGTTCATCTGCGTCCCGGGCACAGCGTCCCTCTCCTTAAGGATACCCAGGTGGAGCTCAGAAAAAAAATGTGCATTCTTCATTCCACCAAAGTGGGGAAGGAGCATTTACTGGGAGTTTGCTTGGTATCAGAAACACAAGAGAATGTGAATAACCATCATCTTGCTGGGTCGCCCAGCAGGGCCCAGGGAGGCAGCCTTCAAGCTGAGGTTGAGAGCACTGACTAGGGAGCCAGGCTGTTGGGTACACTCCTGACTCCCGTTCCGATCTGCCGTGTGACCTTGGGCAGGTTACTTAACCTCTCTGGGCTTCAGATTACTCAACTGTAAAAGAAAAGTTTTTAGGAGGATAGCACTGAGCAAAGCATGTTAAGGAGCTGGGACAGTCCCTGGGATGCAGAAAGCCCAGGACACATCAGCTCTACTGTTGTTCTCATTTCACAGGAGGAAAAATCGAACATGGGGCAGCTGGGCCGACCGTCACGACAGGCGCTAATAACAGCAGAGCTGGACTCACTCCCAGGCATGCCCAGTGCAAAGCGCCTTCTGACTCTGCCTCCCAAAGACAAGACAGAATATCCAGTGGTGACCAGGGGAAAGCCAGGCACTGGCCACAATCAGCCACTTAGAGGGGAAACATAGAACCGAAGACCACTAAAGAGAAAGCCATGGCCGGGCACGGTGGTTCACGCCTGTAATCCCAGCATTTTGGGAGGCCGAGGTGGGTGGATCACCTGAGGTCAGGAGTTCAAGACCAGCCTGGCCAACATGACGAAACCCCATCTCTACTAAAAATATGAAAATTAGCCTAGCATTGTGGCGGGTGCCTATAATCCCAGCTACTCGGGAGGCTGAGGCAGAAGGATCACTTGAACCTGGAGGCGGAGGTTGCAGTGGGCCAAGATCACGCCACTGCACTCCAGCCTGGGTGACAAGAGCTAGACTCCATCTCAGAAAAAAAAGAGAGAGAGAGAGAGAGAGAGAAACCCACAGTATCAGGTACCCCTATGAAAAAGAAAATCTTAATTGCAGCATGTCCCTGAGAATGTTCCAAATCCCATTCTTCTGGGCCCAAAGATCTACTCGCCCCCAGCAGAGTGCTGGAAACTTCACTCCACAAGTCAGACCCTCATCCCTTTGGGGCCACAGTGAGACAACCTGGACTCCCTTGCCCATCGTCCTAACACCAACGTCCCCATCACCTTCCTGGGAAAAGTCAAGCAGCCACCCAGGGTCCATTCTTGCAAAACAAAATTCTGTCATAAAGCAGAAAAGAAAAGAAGGGCTGGCCTAGGTTTAGCTCCTGCTGAAAACGATACGAAAGCAAACAGAACTCACTGGCAAGGAGGGTGCAGCTGGTGGCGGCTCTGCAGACCAGCGCGGACGTTGGATATCAGAAGGCAGGCAGGGCACACACCCCGTTCATATAGGGACGTGGCAGGGGTGCTACTATGACTAGCACTTCAAAGGAAAGCCTTTTTGGGGAGCCTTTGAGGAAGGTCGCAGAGGGTCAGGCTGTGGGAGGACCGGGGTGTTTCCAGCGATAGCTCCTTGCTGACCACAGACCACTATTTCTGTCTTGACTCCCAACAGCCTCATGGGCCAGGGCAACTGCTCCCCAGGAAAACCCCCACACACAAAAAAGGAAGGAAGGGCACACCCAAGCCCCTGGGGTGACTGAAGATGCACGTGGCTCAGAGCTAAACTGAACAACAGACATTGGCCTCCCATTGCCTTTGCTCTCTGGGCCCTGAGACAAGAGGGGTGATTGGGGGTCTGCAAGCTGGCATGGAGCTGGGTCCCCTCTGCCTGACCCCCAGCAAGAGGTGGCACCACCGTGAGCACATGCCACTCCGGCTGCATCTCCCGTGTGCCGACTACTCCGGGAGGACCAAATGCTAACACACGGAACACTTGTCATCCCGTTTCCACGACAACAGAAATCAAATACCGGACACAGAAAGCAGAAGCTGAGGCTGCCCCAACATGGAGGCGGCAGGTTGCTCTCGGGAGCGCTCACTTCCCCAAAGGAAGGTCCTTGAATGAGGGGAGAAGCAGGACTCGCATGATACCCACCTTGGCCGGCAACTTGCTCCCCCTTTCCTCGGCCTGAACCCTCTCCTGGTTTATAACACCAGGCCCAGCCCCTCCCTACCAGGTGACACAGGCGGGCTCCCTGTCTGGTCTGGGTTCTTCGTTGGTAAAAGGGGTTATTAACAATGACCAGCCTCATGCGCTGCTGTGGGAATCCATAAATTTCAGTGGTTCCTGGCATCCAGGAAGCACGATTAGCTTTTATTTATTCCAATTACCAGTCCCCCAACTCCCTGTGGAAGCTCTTTCCCGAGGCTGGCTTCCTGGAGGTGTTGCTCAATTAACTGACAATTCCCAGTTCTGCTGAAGCAGGAAGCAGTGAGGCCCACGGGAGGCCCACGTCCCGACCCAGCAGGTGCTCCAGGCGGGGCTCTGGGGCAGGCAGTGGACTGCGACATGCCTGGCCCACTCCCAGTGGCACTTGTGTCCCTCTCCCATTCGAGGCCAGGATCAACAGTGAGGGCTCACCCGCGGGTCACTCCTGTCCCCCAACACTCCACTCCCACGGCACAAACCAAGCTTCATCCAGAGTCAAAACTAGGACTTGAGGAAGCAACAAAAAGACACCCAATGCTGATGTGAGTCCCCAGCACTGATGTGGTCCCCAGCTCTGATGCAGTTCCCAACACTGGTTTTGGTTTAACAGTTTTCCTGCTGGGAGACTTGATGCAGGAATCCAAGGCCAGGACAGCAAACGACACTTCACGGCCCAGGAGATGCCTCGACAGCCAAGTGAGGACATCATGAGGGCACAGACAGGAAGGTCCTCGCCAGCCCAGTGCTCCATGGAGAGGGCCTCTCCATCTGCCCAGTGTCCAGTGCCACCCACGAAGGAAGGCTGGGGCAAGACAGGGTCTTCCTGACATGTGTGTATCCACTGAGCTGGCCAAGGAGATGCCTGGGGCTGGTGCTCAGCCCCTTGGGGGAGGAGGCAGAAATAACAGAGGGTCAGTCAGGAAAGGAAATGTGACTAGCTTTTAAAAGGAAAATAACTATGCACTTGAAAAATCATAAAAGGATCAGCAGCCTAGTAGTCACATCTTAGAATCAGGTTTAGACCACTTCAATGTAATGCAACTAACATTTCATTCATTCACGCTGTATGCATCGACTGCCTCCTACCTGCCAGGCAAGGGGATTTCACAATGCGAGCAAGGCAGCCAAGATCCAGCTCCTGATGTGCCATTTTCAGAATAAATTAAGGGGGCCTGGCCCAGTGGCTCACACCAGTAATCCCAGCACTTTGGGAGGCCAAGGCAGGAGGACTGCTCAAGCCCGGGAGTTGGAGACCAGCCTAAGCAACATAGTGAGACCCTGTCTCTACAAAAACTTAGCCAGATACAATGGCACACACCTGTAGTTCCAGTTACTCAGGAGGCTGAGGCAGGAGGATCACTTGAGCCTATGATCATCCCACTGCACTCTAGCCTGGGCAACAGAGTGAGACCCTGTCTAAGAAGAAGAATAAGAAAGAAGAAAAAAAAGAAGGAAGAGGAAGGGAGGAGGAGGTGAAGGAGGAAGAGGAGGAGGAGGAGGAGGAGGAGGAGGAGGTGGAGGAGGAAGAGGAGGAGGAGGAGGTGGAGGAGGAGGTGGAGGAGGAGGAGGAGAAATAATTAAGGGACTGATGTCATCATTTCCTTTGATTCTCATCAAGGCCCCATAAGGCAAGCAAGAAGAATCCTCATGATCATCCCTATCTAACAGATGAGAAAACAGATGAGGGGTCCATAGGCTGTTGAAGGTCTTATACAAGGTGCATATCAGGATCTCAACTCAGATGTGTGCCGTGCACCTACTGTGTGCCAGGCATCACTCAAGCCTGGGGTGCCAAGGTGAGAAACACTGCAGCCCTGCCTTGAAGGTATCAAAGTGGGAGAAAAGTCAATACATGCATAAATACAAGGTATGGGGATAATGGGTGGGGAGGCACCCCTTGTTAAGATAATTAAGACTGAGCCAAATGTAAGTCACAACCTTATAGGCAGGTCACATCCTTTTCAACATAACCCATTAAAAGCCAGAGAAGTACAGATTTGACCTTTTTGCTAAAATATTTCTGCCTGAGTTCTAAGGGGCTCACAGGGAGAAAGGCCCTTCAGTAGCCCCCGCTCTGCTTCCGTTTGAATCCATTTTGGGCCCATCACTGGCCATCACTAAAAACAAAGCATTCAGTTGAAAGACAAAGTATTTCAGAAAAAGGGTAACTTGGATGGTGACTTTTAAGAAGTGGTAGATTCCACCATAGCCACCCACCTGGTACACAGTAGGCGCTCAAAAGATGTTTGCTGTAGCACCATTCTCATTTCTTTTTAGCAGCTTTTAAGAAAGAGCAAGGCTTCCTTTAAAAAGAAGTAGGAGACTACTGGGTATCTACCCAAGGCAAAAGAAGTCATCAGACAAAAAACATACTTCACACACATGTTTATAGGAGCACAATTCACAATTGCAAATATATGGAACCAATCAAATGCCCATCAGTCAATGAGTGGATAAAGAAATTTTGGTGTATACACACACACACACACACACACACACACGCACATGCGTGCGATGGAATACTACTCAGCCATAAAAAGGAACAAAATAATGATATTCGCAGTAACCTGGATGGGAATGGAACTGCAGACCATTATTCTAAGTGAAGTAACTCAGGAATGGAAAACCAAACATCGTATGTTCTCACTCATAAGCAGGAGCTAAGCTATGAGGATGTAAAGGCATAAGAATGATACAATGGACTTTGGGGACTCGGGGAAAGGGTGGGAGGTGGGTGAGGGATAAAAGACTACACATTGGGTGTAGTGTACACTGCTTGGGTGATGGGTGCACCAAAATCTCACAAATCACCGCTAAAGAGCTTATTCATGTCACCAAACACACCTGTTCCCCAAAAATCTGTTGAAATAAACAATAAATAAATAAGAAAGAGGTGGGAGGCTGGGTTGTAGTGGCTCACGCCTGCATCCCAGCACTTTGGGAGGCCGAGGCAGGAGGATCGCTTGAACCCAGGAGTTCGAGACCAGCTTGGGCCACATAGAGAAACCCAGCCTCTAAAAAACAGAAAATAAATAAATAAATAAGATGAGGGAGAAGGTAATAAAATATAATCTTCCTGGACAGACTTCTCCTTCTGAGAACCCCCCCCCCCCGCCCAGGAGCAGCCCTCAGCACCACTATGGCACCACCAAGTCCCCTGATTCTTCTGGGGAAGACGAAGCAGATAGATCAAGGGTCCCCACAAAACCCCAAAACTAGTCGGTGAGCACTGGGGGCCCAGTGGGAGAAAGCCGAGGTTCCAGGGTCTCAGTGGGGCACATGGGGCAGGCTGGGCTGGCCCCACATAAGCTCTGAGGACCTCACCCAATGCCATTCAAAGTAAAACCCAAAGAAATGACACTTTCCTTTCTCCACAAAAACCCTGTACATTTCCTCTTGGTTTCATACAATCGACCAAACCTGGGGATCAGTGGAAAGCACTTGCGAAGGCCCGTCTAGCTCTGAGAACCCTTATCCTAGAACTATCTGGATTAACGCTCTGCTGTTGTTAGACAGGGTCTCACTCTGTCACCCAGGCTGAAGTGCATTAGTGCCATCACAGCTCACTGTGGCCTCCACCTCCTGGGCTCAAGTGATCCTCCCACCTCAGCCTCCTGAGTAGCTGAGACTACAGGGGCATACCATCATATCCAACTAACCATTTGTTTTTGTCTTTGTTTGTAGAGACAGGAGTTTCACTTTGTTGCCCAGGGTGGTCTCCAAATCCTGGGTTCAAGCAATCCTCCAGCCTCTGCCTCCCAAAGTGCTGAGATTATAGGTATGAACCACATATAATTACCTGGAGTAATGTCTTAAAGCCAACGACTTCTCCTAGGCCCACAGGTGAGAACTGCCCCTTCTTCAAGGTCACGTCCTCTGGCCTCCAAGGACGTGAAGCATCAGAACTTAAATACTAACCCCAGCTTCTGGGGAACTCAGCCAGGCCCTCCGACAAACGCGAGTCCACACACATTGCCTGATCTGAGCTCCTTCCTGCTTTCCTAACATTGCCTCCACCTGGGCATGGCGCATGCCTGTGTTATTCCTCTCCACAAAACACGTGGAAAGGAAAAGGGATCCAAGGCCCCACAGCCACGCTTCCAAACAGCTGGGTTTCAGCATGACTATAACCAGGTGATACGGCTGGCTGCACCGAGGGCTGGTGGTCTCGGCAGGAAGGAAGACTGGCTGACGTGGCCAGCATCACACAGGCGATCCCCAGCATCTTAACAGAACAGGATATTCCACTCCCCAGGCCCCAGCACCACCCCAACACCAGCCCTCTGCCCTTGCATGGCAGGGCATGAGATGGGTGAGGGCGCCACTGACCACACAGAAACCAAGGAGGAAAGCGATCTCAGGCCTCTGGTATCAAAGGTGGCACCTTACCCCATCCACGGAACACCTGGCCCCGAGAATGGGAAGCCGGGGAGGCCTGGGAAGTGACACGGAATGTGGCAACAGAGAGCACATCGGCTCAGCCAGAACTGGGAATCCAAGTTGGCCTGGTCACTGAGAGCTTCTCACATGCCCTGGAGGAAGTCACCTCCCAATTCATCCGTACCAGGAGTAGCTGCCCGATCCCCTGGGGCACAGACCATGCCCTCTGTGAGTGTGGACGCCCAGCACCGAGCAGGCCATGAGGAGTGAGTGAACTGGACAACCACACACACTCTGGGGATCACTGTGCCCCGGAAATCACTCCCCAACCCCACTAACCCCACACCCTGCCTGTCAGGCACCCTCTAAACCATGACGCTGAGGACGGAGACCACAGGACACACGGCAAGTGCTTGTAAAATAATAATAAATATTCATATTGGGCCGGGTGCAGTGGCTCATGCTTGTAATCTCAGCACTTTGGGAAGCCAAGGCAGGTGGATCATCTGAGGTCAGGAGTTTGAGACCAGCCTGGCCAACATAGTGAAACCCCGTCTCTAATAAAAATACAAAAATTAGCCTGGCATGATGGTGCATGCCTGTATTCCCAGCTACTCGGGAGGCTGAGGCAGGAGAATCGCTTGAACCTGGGAAGTGGAGGTTGCAGTGAGCTGAGATCACGCCACTGCACTCCAGCCTGGGTGACAGACCGAGACTCCATCTCAAAAAAAAAAAAAAAAAAGAAATATTCATATTGGTCTCTGCCACCAGTCCCTGGCATACAGATCCTAAGAACTTTGTAATTTCCAGGTGCCAGGAGAATCTTTTGTTCTAATATTTAGTCTTTGACCCTGGTTCCTGACACAAAGTTCCTAATCCCTTGGAATTTCCAGGGAGATAAAAGGATCTTTTATTCTAATGAGGTGACTCTTGGTGGCTCCTGGGTGGGGGCTGAGCACCAGAAAGACCCAGACACAATTAGAAGCCTGGAGCTTTCAGCTCCACCCCCAACACCCCACCCTCCAGAAAGGGGAGAAGGGCTGGAGATTGAGCTAATAATCAGACATGCCTACGTGATGAAGCCTCCGTAAAAATCCCTGAACTACAGGGTGCAGAGAGCTTCCGGGTGGGTAAACACATCCAGGTGCCAGGAGGGTATCACACCCCAACTCCAGGGCAACAGAAGCTCCTGCGCTGGGGGCCCTCCCAGGCCTCACCCTGTGTGCCTCCTCCTCTGCTGCTCACCTGCACCCTTTATCATCTCCTTTATAATAGACCAGGGAGCACAAATGCAGTGTTTCCCTGAGTTCTTTTTTTTTTTTTTTTCAGCAGAGTTTTGCTCTTGTTGCTCAGGCTGGAGTGCAGTGGTGCGATCTCAGCTCACTGCAATCACCGCCTCCCAGGTTCAAGCAATTTTCCTGCCTCAGTCTCCCGAGTAGCTGGGATTACACCACGCCCAACCAATTTTTGTATTTTTAGTAGAGACAGGGTTTCACTATGTTGGCCAGGTTGGTCTCGAACTCCTGACCTCAAGCAATCTGCCTGCCTTGGCCTCCCAAAGTGCTGGGGTTACAGGTGTGAGCCACCGTGCCTGGCCCATTTCCAAGTTCTGAGTCCTAGCAAATTAATCAAAACCGAGGAAGCAGTCGTGGGGACCCTGATTTGGGGTGCAGTCTCGTGGGGCTGAGCCCTCACCTGTGGGGTCTGAGGCTCTCCCCAGGTCGATGGTGTCAGAATTGAACTGAACTGCAGGACACCTAGCTGGTGTCTGCTGCAGAACTGCCAGGTGCGGCAGGAAGCATCTCTGCACCTCTGGTGTCAGAAGTCTTATCCTGGGCAGTATGTGAGCAGAGGGAAGGGAACAGTTTGTGGGTTCCTCCTACAGTGCTAAACAAATAATTGTCAAAGTACAGTCAATCGCCTTGATTCATGGATTCTGTATGTGTAAACGTGCCTACTCGCTAAACTTCATAAGCTCAGAATCAATACTCTTGGCCTACATTCATTCACAGACCTGCACACAGAAGCAAAGAATCTGACTGGGTGCGGTGGCTCACACCTGTAATCCCAGCACTTTGGGAGGCCGAAGTGGGTGGATCGCCTGAGGTCAGGAGTTCGAGACCAGCCTGACCAATATGGTGAAACCCAGTCTCTATTAAAGATACAAAAATTAGCTGGGTGTGGTAGTGCGCACCTATAGTCTCAGCTACTCGGGAGGCTGAGGCTGGAGAATTGCTTGAACCCGGGAAGCAGAGGTTGCAGTGAGCCGAGATTGCACCACTGCACTCCAGCCTGGGTGACCGAGTGACACTCCACTCAAAAAAAAAAAGAATCTGAGTTACCGGATGTGTCCCCACCTGAGGTCAAACACGGGGCGCTCTGCCTTCTTGTCTGAGCGCTCGCATCATAAACAAGCGTCCATTTCATGGTCTATTTAATGCCATGTTTTTCACATTTTTCTGCTTTTTGTTGGTGACGTCACTGTTTTGCTTTGTTTTTGAGATGAAGTCTTGCTCTGTTGCCCAGTCTGGAGTGCAGTGACGCGACTTCAGCTCACTGCAACCTCTGCCTCCCAGGTTCAAGCAATTCTCCAGCCTCAGCCTCCTGAATAGGTGGGATTACAGGTGCACACCACCATGCCTGGCTAATTTTTTTGTATTTTTAGTAGAGACTGGGTTTCCCCATGTTAGCCAGCTGGTCTCAAACTCCTGACCTCAGGTGATCTGTCTGCCTCGGCCTCCCAAAGTGCTGGGATTACAGGCATGAGTCACCATGCCTGGCCAACTTTGCTGTTTAAAATGGGTCCCCACGTGTGGCGAGGGTTACTCCTAGTGTTCCCAAGTGCAAGAGGGCTGAGGTGTGCCTTGCAGAGAGCACACAGATCAGAGAAGCTTCGTTCAGGCAGGAGTTATACTGTTGTTGGCAGTGAGCTCAATGTTAGTCAATCAACAATACATTTTAAATAACGTGTCTTTAAAAAGAAACATATATAAGAAAAAGTTATGTATTGATCTGTGGCTGAAGATGTTGTGACCAGAGGCTTGCAGGAACCGAGTGCTGTACTGCCCTAGGAGTGATGGCTCAGTATTGGCTAACTCCGTGTTTGTGGCAACTTTATAGATCAAAACCACCATGAATAATGAGAACTGGCTGAGTTTAAGAAGGAATGAACTGAACCCAGCACCCCACTCCAGCTGGCTGATTAGACCTCTTCCCATCCTGCTTGTTTTCCCTTCTTGAGCAACATCAAACTACGAGACCTCTCCTTCGCCTGCGGACAAAGAACCCGGGTGTATTCCACCTTTTGTCCAGATATTAATGCCTAACGTAGATGGGTTACTAGATGACATTTACCCCGTTAAGTCCCACCAGGTGTAACTCACCCTAAGCTCTGGTTGCCCCACTACCTGACCTGACACACTAGGATTTTTAGAACCTCAAAGCTCCCAGCTTCCACCATCTTTCCAACAGTGAGTTCTTCTAGCTCAATCTCCCTTTCTGCTGCTCAAACATTTAAAAGTTTCCTATTGAAAATGATTCCCTTGCCTCAGATCTTGGGACTAAAGATGATCCTGTGACAATCAACCATGAAATTCTTTTCTTTTCTTTTTCTTTTTTTTTTTTTTTTTTGAGAAAGAGTCTCTCTCTGTTGCCCAGGCTGGAGTGCAGTGGCACAATCTCGGCTCACTGAAACCTCCACCTCCTGGGTTCAAGTGATTCTCCTGCCTCAGCCTCCCAAGTAGCTGGAATTACAGGTGGCTGCCACCACACCCAGCTAATTTTTTGTATTTTTAGTAGAGATGGGGTTTTACCATGTTGGCCAGGCTGGTCTCAAACTCCTGACCTCAGGTGATCCGCCTGCCTTGGCCTCCCAAAGTGCTAGGATGACAGATATGAGCCCCCACGGCTGGTCTCAGCCATGAAATTCTAATACAAAAAGCCATCTTGCATTTCGGAGTGCCCTTTCGGCCTTCCCACAACGTAGGAAAAAACATTTCTCCTGATAGCAAGCAGAGAAAGCATCGTGGCAGAGAAACTGCCACCTGGGTACCCCACATCCCCCTTCCATGATGCTGAGCAAACACGTCCCGCCAAAGACGACGAGTGCTGTTTAAAACCAAATGACAGCAGGCTTTGCAAGTGTTTAATAACACATCTTCTATGCCTGTCAAACAAGCCAAGTGAGACTTTTTAAAGGAAAAGGTGTACGGCATCTTTTTTATTAAGCTGAGGCAATCAACACCATGTACATGACACCTGAATGTACACCCAACATTCACATTTTGTGGCAACGGGCATCTCTTCTCCCCTGTGAATGAGCTTGAGATACCACACCGGCACCTTCTACTTCCCGAGGCTGATGGAGAGTAGCATTTATTCAAAAGGAGTACATGTCAGAAAAACTGCTCCTTACCTTATGGCCGACAAATGGAACAGGATGAAATGATTCAGGAGAAGTCAACCTAAAAGGGCTCATCAGTGTGTAAGCTGTGGGCACTGTGCAAACACAAGCCTCAAGGTATTTTATTAATCCAAAGAGAAGAACAAGTCCTGCTCCCCTTTCCCATCCAGACCTAGAACAGTCTAATAATTAGCCACGGGGCTGGGCACGGAGGCTCATGCCTGTAATCCCAGCACTTTGGGAGGCTGAGGTGGGTAGATCACTTGATGCCAGGAGTTCACGACCAGCCTGGCCAACATGGTGAAACCCCGTCTCTACTAAACGTACAAATATTAGCCGGGTGTGGTGGTGGATGTCTGTAATGCCAGCTATTCAGGAGGCTGAGGCAGGAGAATCGCTTAAATGCGAGAGGCAGAGGTTGTAGTGACCTGAGATCGTGCCACTGCACTCCAGCCTGGGCAACAGAGCAAGACTCCCTCTCAAAAAAAAAAAAAAAAAAGCCACAGGGTGTGCAGAACTAAGAAGATACAATCAACTCTGCTTCTGTCTCCCCCCCATCACACCCTCATCTATGAAAGTAATAACAAGAAGAGTGACTGAGTGACAATAACTAGTGAGTTTTAGTCACTAACTGACCACCAGGTACTGTGGGTTGAATGGTGTCCAAAATCCAAAATCCAAAATCCATGTCCGAGGGGTGCAGTGGCTCACGCCTGTAATCCCAACACTTTGGGAGGCTGAGGCAGGTGGATTGCCTGAGCTCAGGGGTTCAAGACCACCCTGGGCAACATAGTGAAACCCCATCTTTACTAAAAATACAAAAATTAGCCAGGCGTGGTGGCAGGCGCCTGTAGTCCCAGCTACTCAGGAGGCTGAGGTAGGAGAGTTGCTTGAACTCAGGAGGAGGAGGTTGCAGGGAGCCAAGATCGTGCCATTGCACTCCAGCCTGGGCTACAGAGTGAGACTCCATCTCAAAAAAAAAAAAAAAAAAAAAAAAAATCCACGTCCGCCTGGAACTGGACAACTGGAGAATGCGCCTTATTTGGAAACAGGGTCTTTGCAGATGTAATCAAGTTCGGATGAGGTCATAATGGACTGCAGTGGGCCCAGCTGGTGTCCACATGGGAGAGAGAAATTTGGATGCTGACATGCAGAGAGAAGCCCATAGGAAGACACAGAGGGGCATGAAGGGAGGACGCCGGTGACAATGGAGGCTGACTGGAGTGACATGGCCACAAATCAAGATATGCCAGGACTGCCCACCATCCCCAGAAGCCAAGAGAGTCAGGAAGGATCCCTCCCTGGAGCCTTTAGATGGAGCGAGGCCCCGCCGACACCTTGACCTTGGACTTCTGGCCTCCAGAGCTGGGAGAGGATAAACTTCTGCTCTGTAAGCCAGCCAGTGTGGGGTACTCTGTCATGTCAGGCCTAGGAAATTAATGCAGATTTTGTATTATCTCATTTATTATTTTCAAGAGCCCAGTTAGGCAGGTGCCTTCCTTTCCTCCACTGGATAGGGGAGGCAACCGAGGTTCAGAGAAGTTATGTCCCTTCCCAGGGTACAGCCCAGACAGGAAAGCAGGCAGGAGGATGAAGCCACGTCTAGCGGCTCTCAGCCCCACCCCTCTCAAAGAGCCCAGGCTTCCAGCAAAGCTCATGCCACACTGGGAGGCTCCTGGTCCCTGCTCGAGCTGTCCAACCTCCCCTCAAGGCAAGCATGAACCCACAGGGCTTCCCAGGACCTAAGCTGTGGGATTGGGGCTCCAGCCCCCGTTCTCTCCTCTCCCACTCCCCTCCCCCACCAAGCGGGGGTCTGGTGCTAGACTGACTCCTCTCTCAGTCCCACAGGTGCCAAGTGCTGAGACACTGGGCCCCCTGCACGTCTGGCACGACATAAACCGTGAACTGCAAGTGGGCCTCCTGCTGTATCCACTGATCTCCTGAGCTGGGCTAAGGCAGGCCTCCCCGGAGACCCAGTCCACCCAGAGTGCTGATAAACTCAGGCTCCAAAGCCACCCCTGCCAAGTCACAAGGGCCCCCCTTGGACAGCTCCCGGGACACAGCGTCCCAGCTCTCCTCCAGCCTCGCTCTTGGGTGAAATCCAGCATGAGCCTCTTCCCCCATTTTTGGATTTTTTGCAAGCACGGAGATTCTTTTTAGAAGCTTTATTGCTCTACAGTCACTTCATTAGTTCTAGAACCAAATAATCCCATTATATATGACTTGACTGGCTCATAAAATTATCATTCATTCTAACAAATATTTATTGAGCATGCCACATGTACTATGCTTGGTACATTACATTTAAAAAAAAATTTACTTAGCTAATGATCACAAGTCCCCTAATTTAATTTACTCTTAAATGTGTTTAATTTTCCCACAAATGGAACGACACGCTTCTAAACTGAGCATTTTTGTCAGGTTGAGACAAGCAGCAAAAAAAAAAAAAAAAAGAGAAAAAGAGAAACTTATCAGCAAGAAAGGCTTGGAACAAAAATGCCCCAGCTCAGCCCCCAGTTCGGCCCCAAGCCTCTAACCCCTGGGCACGGAGCAGGTGCCATTTCCAGACATTTTACACAGTCACCCTCACCACCTGAGAGCTATCATCATTACCTGATGGAGAAAACTGGGGCACAAAGGCCAGATGAGGTGACTCACACTTAATCCCAGCACTTTGGGAAGCTGAGGCAGGAGGATCACTTGAGCCCAGGGGTTCGAGGCCACCCTGGGCAACATAGTGAAACCTCATTTCAACAAATAATTTAAAAATTAGCCAGGCGTGGTTGTGCATGCCTGTCGTCCCAGCTACTCAGGAGGCTGAGGTGGGAGGATTGCTTAAGCCCACAGGGTCAAGGCTGTAGTGAGCTGTGATTGCACCACTGTACTGCAGCCTGGGTGACAGAGGGAGACCCTGTCTCAAAAACAAAAACAAAACGAGACAAAATGAAAACAATAACAACAACAACAACAACAAAAACCTATGGCACAGAGAGGTAGAGTAACTTGTCTGATCCTGTTCAGCAGGTAGGAAATGGCACAGGCAGAATTCGAACCCGGGCAACCCTGCATCTGCGTATGTGCCCTTCATCCACCTGCTCCCTGCCTCTTAAATAAAACTCAGCAGGAGGAAATCCACATGCAACCCAGGCACAGAATCACCCCTCCCAGGTGACAATGGGATGGTGCTCCTGGTGTGGGATCCCGCACGGCCACACAGCGGAGGCAGCGGTGCCCTGAGTGAATGGGGCTGTGCCCCAAAGCTGGGCTACTGAGTAAACTCGAGTCATAGGACAGCACGCACTGTGGGGCTCCCGTCACATTGGGGTCAAAGTCAGGCAAAACCGAAGAATGTGAAGGACAGAGGTGCACGCGTGTGCAAAACGCAAGGAAAGACAAGCAAGTGGGGCAGGGCCTGCTGACAAGCTCCCTGGACTGGGCAAGGAGCGGCCTGGTACTTGGCTAACCATTATTCTGGGCGTGCCTGTGAAGGTGTTTCTAGATGAGGTTAGCATTCGAGTCGGTAGACTGGGTACAACAGATGGCCCTCCCCAGTGTGGATAGGCCTCGGCCAATCCATTTGAGACCTGAATGGACCGAAAGGCAGGGTAAGGGGATTCACTCAGCTGGGATGTGGGTCTCCTCCCGCACTTGGGCTGACGCCATTGGCCCTCCTGGGTCTCCAGCTTGAAGATCCTGGGATTTCTCAGTCTTGTAACCACATAAGCCAATAACTTATAATCAATCTCTTCAAATATATATATATAGAGAGAGAGATGGATAGAGACGGACAGACAGACAGGCTGGGCGCGGTGGCTCACGCCTGTAATCCCAGCACTTTGGGAGGCCAAGGAGGGCGGATCACAAGGGCAGGAGTTCTAGACCATCCTGGCCAACATGGTGAAACCCTGTCTCCACTAAAAATACAAAAATTAGCTGGGCGAGGTGGTGCGTGCCTGTAATCCCAGCTACTTGGGAGGCTGAGGAAGGGGAATTGCTTGAACCCGGGAGGCGGAGCTTGCAGTGAGCCGAGATCACACCAATGCACTCCAGCCTGGGAGACAGAGTGAGACTCTGTCTCAAAAAAAAAAAAAAAAAAAAAGTGTAACATCATACAAAGATGTGTGTGTGTTACTTAAATTGTTGGTTTAAACCAGAAATTGGCAAACTGCAGGTAGTGAGCAAATCTGGCCCACCACCTGTCTTTTTGGGTGTTTTGTTTTGTTTTGTTTTTTGAGATAGGGCTTTGCTCTGTCTCCCAGGCTGGGGTGCAGTGGCACAATCACGGTTCACTGTGGCCTCAACCTCCTGAGCTCAAGGGATCTTCCCACCTCAGCCTCCCAAATAGCTGAGACTACAGGTGCGCACCACCACACCCAACTAATTTTGTATTTGTTGTAGAGACAGGGTCTCGCTATGTTGCTCAGTCTGGTCTTGAACTCCTAGGCTCAAGCCATCTGCCTGCCTCAGCCTCCCAAAGTGCTGAGATTACAGGCATGAGCCACCACACCCAGCCCCCCACCTACTTTTGTAGCTTCATGGAGACGCAGCCACGGCTGTGCTTATGAACTGTCTATAGGGGCTTTCATGCTTCCAGGGCAGAGTTGATTCATTCCTACAGAGGCAGGATGGCTCACAGAGCCTGAAATATTCTTTGGATCTTTACAGAAAGAGATCGCAATTGCTCAACGAAGAACATTCACAACACAATGTTTTGACATTTTCAAGGGGTGGGAAGTTAGCATTAGGGTGATATCAGGAACACAAGTAGGTTCAGCATTCCCAGAATCAGGTGAGGAGAGCAGGCCTGGGCCTTCTTTCTCCCGGTGCTGTCAAGCCACAATTTATGCAGGTCCAGCCCTGCCTGCCTGTGTCTGGCATTCACACCGCCTCTTAGGGTGACGGACTCTCATGTTGCACTTCCAGCTTAATTCTTTTAACTTGATTTCCAACTGTGACCTTCAAGTTTCACTCACAACCCTTACTGGCAGGAGAACCGCCGAGGCAATTAAAGGATCAAAGGCCAGATGGTGACTGTATTCGCATCCTGTGGCCACCGTAACAAAGTACCTCAAACTGGCAGCTTAAAACAACAGACATTGATTCTCTCCCAATTCTAGAGGCCAGAAGTCTGAGATCAAGGTGTCGGCAGGGCCATGCTCTCACTGAAGGCTCCAGGAGAGGATCCGTCCTGGCCTCTTCCCAGTTTCTGGTGGTGGCCATCAGTCCTCGGTGCATCTTGGCTTGTGGCGGCATCTCTCCAATCTCTGTCCAGCCTCTGCGTCCCGTGTCTGTCTCTGTGTCCTGCCTCCTCTCCCCATAAGGGCCCACCCTACTTCAGAAGGGCCTCATCGTAAGCACATCTGCAAAGACCCTATTTCCAAATAAGGTGACAGTCCCAAGAGCTGGAGACTAGGACCTGGACATACCTTTTAGGGGAACACAAACCCCTAACAGAGACCTTCACTCAATTTCCTCCCACGATCCCTTCCTGCATTTCTACACAATCCTCTCCCCTGAATGACACAAACCAAGTGCTTCCCGGCATTCGCGTCATTGGTTACATGCAGCACCGACGACAGGAAGGGCTCCTTCCAGCAAGAAGGGTTGGGGTGGTTATCCCCTTCCTTTTCCTGCTGTTGCTAAGCGGGTCACCAGCACAGCCTTGCCCACCCAACACTATTACCTGCTTGTCTCTCCACGGAGACACGGTCAGAGCCGGGACTGAAGGGCTTCACTGAGACCAGCCAGGTGCCAGCCACAGAGTTGGCTATCTACAGTGGCAGCGTAGCCAGCCGAACAGTCCCCCACCTCATCATCAATCCCCCCAGCGCCTACAAACAGACGGGGTGACACAACAGCACTGCAGGGCTCCCCTTCTCCCTTCATAAGAATTATTGATATTTTTCAGTTGGGAATTTGCAGCTGCAGAGCACAGGTCTTTGACGGCATGGCACCTGTCAAATGAGACCTTTTCCACGAGCTGGCGGTAGGATTTTTACAGCTGCCTAACTACGCTGTCACGGGAGATCGCTGCTTCTGTCCCCATGGCTGTTACTCAGCACAGATGCTGCTCTGAAGCCCGCAGCAGTGAGGAAGTCTCAGGCTGCCCGGGACTCTCTTAGGAGATGAGACAACAGGAGCTAGGTGCCCAGTGCCTGAAAGGGGTGTCCCTGTGGCATAGGCAGAAATACACACGCGGCTCTGCCCCAGCCTCAGCTTCTGTGCTCACATCCCCACCCACTCTTCTCCTCCTTCAAGCCCCTGGTGACGGGCTGTGTGCCTTGACTTCATACTTGCACTTTCTCCCAGGTTATTGCATTTAATTCCTCAAATAATACTGCAAGACAGGTGAGGGAGGTGTTGCCATCAGCCCAGTGGTTCAGAGACAATGCGGCTGGGCTGAGCTCAAGGTTGCTGAGCTAACAGGAGACAAGTGACCCCAGTCCTGTCTCTTTAACCGATATTGCTACCCCACCAGTCTGTAACACATAGAACCTTGAAGAGTGCAGGACTGGTCGGGCACAGTGGCTCACGCCTGTAATCCCAGCACTTTGGGAGGCTGAGGAGGGAGGATCACCTGAGGTCAGGAGTTCGAGACCAGCCTGACCAACATGGAGAAACCCCATCTCTACTAAAAATACAAAATTAGCGTGGTGGCAGGCACCTGTAATCCCAGCGACTTGGGAAGCTGAGGCAGGAGAATCACTTGAACCCGGGAGGCGGAGGTTGTGGGTTGTGGTGAGCTGAGATGGCACCATTGCACTCCAGCCTGGGCAACAAGAGCAAAACTCATTCTCAAAAAAAAAAAAAAAAAAAAAAAAAACTCAGTCTCAAAAAAAAAAAAATTTGGCCGGAAGGGGTCACCTGTAGGGATGTGTTGTTTACTAACAGTTTAAGGAGGAAAGAGGACTATAAACATACATCACATCTATGGTGTGGATTCTGTTTGCCAATCCTTGCTGTAGATAACCACTGGGAAACAGAGGAAGGTATTTACACCTTAAGACGGCCGCGTATCTGAAGAAGTGTAAAGGCAGCGGCAGCAGGACGGGATTGCTGCCAACGAGACTCTGCCCTCCTGATTAGGAGCTGGGAGAAGAGGCCTGTTCATCTGAGGCAGGAAGAACTAAATACGGCTGGGGCAACCCTCCCTAGACTGTGCCACGAGAAGCCGGTAAGTGACAGCGAGTCCAGGTGCAGGCACATTTCCACAGCCACATGCCCACAATATGGAAGTGTAGGTAAAACAGAAACCCCAAACTCAAGTAGGCATGGGGCTTATTCACCGTGCAACATCGAGACACACTCCCCACCAGAGCCACACAGAGGCTGAGGCCGAGGCCGGGACTGCTTTGGCAATAAAACCTACTCACTCCGTGTGCCGGATGGCTGAGCCCCCAAACGGCCCCTTTCCTGGGCAGAGGTCTCCTGCTTTAATAGGAAGAAAGCACCAATTTGAGTTTGATTTCCAGCTAGCATCTCCAGGGCTACTGCAGCCCCGAGGGTTCCTTGCAACATGCTCAGAAACAGGGCTTCAAATTGGATCACTCCAGCAACAGAGGAAAATAAAAACCAATTGATGGGGCTGTGCTGGGGGCGGGGCCGCTTCCTCAGCAGGTCTTTTATTACTGGAGGAATCTGATCGGCCTCGAGCCGCAGCCTGCACACAGTGCATCCTCTGCACACATTTCCACTCCGCAGATACTTTTATGCCCATGAAAAAGAGTGGAGCAAATCCACATTTAATCAGACAGGAGCTAAACTTGAGAAACGGACCTCCGATTCTTGTCTGGGGTCTGAAGTGAGAAAGGGGGCTGGGAGGAGAAAACGGCTCCCTAGCTTTGCTGATTGTCCACGCCGAGCACTGTGGGTATTGTTCATTCTGACACCAGCACACACAGCAGCTCCCAGAACGTCTCTTCAATGACAGGTGCGCTCAGCCAGAGACCTGGTTCTTCACCCCCTCTCAGGGTCTCAGTTTCCTCATCTGTAAAATGAGACTCATTTTCATCTCATTTTGCAGGGGAAGTGGCACAGGACAGGGGGCACCAGCCCTGGAGCCAGAAAGCCTGGACCTGCAGCCCGGATCCGAGGCCATGTGGCTGGGAGGACTCCACGCTTCTGTTCCCTCCTCAGCAAAATGGAGCGAAATAGGCCAGGCACAGTGGCTCACGCCTGTAATCCCAGCATTTTAGGAGGCCAAAGTGGACAAATCACCTGAGGTCAGTAGCTTGAGACCAGCCTGGCCAACATGATGAAATCCCACCTAAAGTACAAAAATTAGGCCAGGCACAGTGGCTCATGCCTGTAATCCCAGCACTTTGAGAGGCCAAGGCAGGCAGATCATGAGGTCAGGAATTTGAGACCAGCCTGACCAACATGGTGAAACCCTGTCTCTACTAAAAATACAAAAATCAGCCAGGCATGGTGGCGGGCGCCTATAATCCCAGCTACTTGGGAGGCTGAGGCAGGAGAATTGCTTGAACCCTAGAGGTGGAGGTTGCAGTGAGCCGAGATCGTGCCACTGCACTCCAGCCTGAGTGACAGAGCGAGACTCCATCTCAATAAATAAATAAATAAATAAATAAATATAAAATTATAAAATTTAAAAGTTAGCCGGGCATGGTGGTGGGCACCTGTAATCCCAGCTACTGGGGAAGCTAGGGCAGGAGAATCGCTGGAACCCGGGAAGTGGAGGTTGCAGTGAGCCGAGATCACGCCACTGCCCTCCAGCCTGTGTGACAGAGCAGGTCTCCATCTCAAAAACAAAAAAAAATTCGAGCGAAATTATTACCCTCAGACAGTTCACGTGCCCTAAAAAGGTGTGTCCACATGGTCATGAGTGCTCCCCAAATAATTAATGCCAGGAATTATTTCAATTAGAGAAATAACAAAGCTGAATGATTTGCTCAACGAGACAAGTGCTTTCAGTCTCATTCTGCACTAGGCTTTCAGGCCCCAGTGAAAAAGTATCGAGAAGATTTCAGTCTCGCCTCTCCCATGGGCCCTCCAGGAAGCTCAGCTCCACATTCTGCACAGCTCTTCTGTGTCCGCGCATCTGTTCTGCCTGCCCGAACCCCCCATCCTCTCCAACTGCAAAGCTGCCCCATCCCGCCCACTGGTCCTGTGGGGAATGGCCAAGCACACCTCACTGATGGCTAGAGGCAGGATGGAGCTGGGGGTTCCCACACCATCCAGTCCCACAATCGGTCTTCCCTGGGGCTGACTCAGGGGAGCCGCGGGGGAGGCACCGCCCACCCCCAAGATGCTGAAGGGATGTAAGGCCAGTCCCCCTTGTCCACCAATACACACACACAAGTAGATTACACCAATGTCAAATATCTGGGTCAAGGCCCCCTGAGATGACAGGCTTTTCTATGGGGAATTATGCACCTCTTTCCCCAAAAAAAAGATGTTGGAGTTCTAACCCCTAGAAGCTCCTGGCCTCCATAACTGTGAGAGAATCCACTACTGCTGGATTTTTTATTTTTTATTTTTTTAAGATAGAGCCTGGCTCAGTTGCCCAGGCTGGAGTGCAGTAGTACAATTTCAGCTCACTGCAAACTCCGCCTCCCGGGTTCAAGCGATTCTCCTGCCTCAGCCTCCCAAATAGCTGGGATTACAGGTGCATGCCACCATGCCCGGCTAATTCTGGTATTTTTAGTAGAGAAGGGGTTTCACCGTGTTGACCAGGCTGGCCTCAAACTCCTGACCTCAAGTGATCTGCCTGCCTCGGCCTCCCAAAGAGCCACCCAGTATTTGGTGCCTTGGTGCAACAGCCCTGGGAGATGAATACAGCGACCTAAGCCAATATGTGTTTTGCTTAAAATAATGCAGCTGTGTTTCTGTTTTCTTAGAAAAGAGCGTGGCACCTCCTTCCTCTCCCTTTCTTGTTCCCTCTTCACCTTCCACTATGAGGAGAAGCCCCTGAGGCCTCCCCAGAACCAGATGCCAGTGCCATGTAGGGCCTGCAGAAACAGGAGCCAAATAAACCTCTTTTCTTTATGAATTAGCTAGCCTTAGTGTTCCTTTATAGCAACACGAAATAGACTAAGACAGGGCACAGGCTCCATGTGAAGCTCTGCTCCTCCGTGGATAGGCCTGGTGGCCCCAGGACAAAACACCTCTTTTCACCTCTGCCGGTGGGAGAAGGAAGGCAAACTATAGCTACGGCCCCCGGGCCATCCCCACCCCCCGCACACCCACCCATGAGCCAGTTCTCAACTCTTCATGCAAGCCTTCCCCCCCCTCCCCCCCGCTTAATCCTCTAAACCATTTTGAGATTAGGCTGCTGCTCTCCCTGCACTGATGAGGACCTCAGCAGAGGCTCAAGTCAGCAGACTCTGGCCTCAGTCGCCAAGTTCCCATCTCCTGCCACCCCACACTGTGCTGAACCTTGAACACAAAGACACTGGTGAGAACACCCCAAGGTCTGGGATTCTGCCAGAACCTTTTGTGGAGTTATCACATCACTCCAGCCAACACTATGAAAGTAATAAGCACCTTTAATCAAGTGTGTCCAGGGGCTGCGTGGGGAGATAACATGTCATCGAGGCTGGCCTGCCGAGGCTTAATGATTGTCAGCGGGCAGCGTTCTCTGTGCCAGACCCAGGCGTCTATCAAACATGCCAAGTAACCACAGGAGAGCCAACTGTAGGCCCCCTCAGGGGCCATGGGCTCTTTCCCACTCCTGCAGTCAGCTCCTACCTTGCAGGCCAAGCCCAGCAGAGGTGCATCCCCCACTGGTGGTCAGTGATATCCCATGATGAGGGTGAGGTGCCAGGTCCTCTGACATGGATGGCCAGCCTCAGGATGCATCTCCTAGCACCAAGGAGCAGCTCTGTTGTGCTAAGGGCCCTACTCCAGATCAGCATACTCCTGACTTCTTGCAAGAAAAGTGGCCAGAACTAGGCAAGTAGGTAACACAGACACCCTGCAGTGCAAGACAAGGCTGCAGCTGGGCTCAGTGACCACTGGCAAGGATAACAATCCCACTGACAACAGCATCCGAAAGCATAAGCCACCCAGGGATAAATCTGCCCAGAGAGGCAAGAGACTCGCACCCTGAAAACCACAAAACATTGCTAAGGGAAATTAAAGAAGACTTAAGGAAGTGGAAAGACATCCTATGTTCATGGACTGGAAGACTTTGTGTTGTTAAAGATACTACCCAAAGAAATTCTCAAATTCAGTACAATTCCTCCCAAAATTCCAATGGTGGCTCATTGCAGAAATAGAAAAGCACACCCTAAAACTCATACGGAATCTCAAGGGATCCCAAATAGCCAACACAAGGTTGAAGAACAAAGTGGGAAGCATCATGTTTGCCAATTTCAAAACGTACTGCAAAGCTACAGTGATAGAGACAGTGTGGTACTAGCATAAAGACAGACCTGTTGATCAACATAATAGAATTGAAATCCCAGAAATAAATCCATACATTGATGATGAACTGATTTTCAGCAAAGGTGCCAAGATCATTCAATGGAGCATCAACGGTGCACAACAAGATGGAGACAAGAGTGATGGGAGGGTCCCAGCCCACTAGTACCATGCGGGCAGGGCCAGTCTCTCAAGCAGGACCACTCACCGGATCCCCAACCCCCAGCCCCATACCTGCTTTCAAGGGGAGCTCAAAAATCACCTTGAATGAATGACTGCATGCCTGGAAGACTGGGTGATCAATGAATAACTGAATAAGCAAACAGGAGTTGAAACCCTAGGGTAACACATGAGACACCAGATCCAACAATGATTCCTCAAAAGAAGTTGGGCTCCTCAACACTCACCAACACATTTTCCTCCTTACATCTCTCTTAGCAACATTTTAAAACTATCATCTTGACTCAATGGGTCATAAAATCCATTTAGGAAGCTGTGACTAGCATATTTTATTTATTTATTTATTTATTTAGACAGAGACTCTCTCTTTGTCACCCAGGCTGGAGTGCAGTGGTGCAATCATAACTCACTGCAGCCTCAAACTCCTGGGCTCAAGCGATCCTCCCACCTCAAACCCCCCTGCCCCTGCCCCAAGTGGGTGGGACCACAGGTACACAACACAAGGCCAGACTAATTTTATGTTTTGTAGAGATGGTGTCTTGCTATGTTGACCAGGCTGGTCTCAAACCACTGGGCTCAAGCAATCCTCCTGCCTCGGCCTCCCAAAGTACTGAGATTGCCTGGACAGCACGTTTCTTTAATGAAATGAAAGAACAGTAGAGTAGCAAATGTCAGTGTGCTTATAGGAAGATACCATTTCATGAAACTTTTATTCATGGATATAGGTAAATGTAGGCTTGAACTGGGGTTTTTATGAAAATATATTTCTTACCATGGATCCAAAATAAGAAGAGAGTTTAAACGCTGCTGTGTCAAGCCGGGCACAGTGGCTCATGCCTGTAATCCCAGCACTTTGGGAGGCTGAGGCAGGTGGATCACTTGAGGTCAGGAGTTTGAGACCCACCTGGCCAACATGGTGAAACCCCGTCTCTACTAAAAATACAAAAATTAGCTGAGCATGGTGGTGCATGCCTGTAGTCTAAGCTACTCCAGAGGCTGAGGCATGAAAATCACTTGAACCCGGGAGGCAGAGGTTGCAGTGAGCCAAGATCATGCCACTGCACTCCAGCCTGGGCGACAGAGCGAGATTCCATCTCAAAAATACAAAACAGGCTGGGCGCGGTGGCTCACACCTGTAATCCCAGCATTTTGGGAGGCCGAGGCGGGCGGATCACGAGGTCAGGAGATCGAGACCATCCTGGCTAACACGGTGAAACCCGGTCTCTACTAAAAATACAAAAAATTAGCCGGGCACTGTGGCAGGCGCCTGTAGTCCCAGCTACTCGGGAGGCTGAGGCAGGAGAATGGCGTGATCCCGGGAAGCGGAGCTTGCAGTGAGCTGAGATCGTGCCACTGCACTCCAGCATGGGCGACAGAGCGAGACTCTGACTCAAAATAAATAAATAAATAAATAAATAAATAAATAAATAAATAAATAAATACATACATACATACATACATACATACATACATACTAAAGTATACAATTCAATGATTGTTAGTATATTCACAGAGTTGTGTAACCATCACCATTGTCAATGTAAGAACATTTTCGTCACCCCCAAAATAATCCCTTTACCCGTGAGGGGTCACCGTACCTTCCCCAGGCTTTGGGAACCACTAATCTGACTTTCTGTCTCTACCAATTTGCCTATTCTAGATATTCAAATAAGTGGAATTACACAGTATTTATCCTTTTGCAAATGGCTTCTCTCACTGAGCCTGTTTTCCAGATTCACCCATGTTGTAGCATGGATCCATATGTCATTCCTTTTCATTGCTGAATAGTATTCCATCGTATGGATGGAGCATAGTTTGCTTATCCACTCATCAGTTAACGGACATCTGGGTTGGGTCCACTCCATGGCAACCACAGAGTGCTCCAGTAAACCTTAAACAAACACAAGTTTCCTACGGTAACAACGCTCATTCTCTGGTTCTGATCAAGCCAGCTAAAGGTATTCTTTTTTTTTCCAGCAGATCTTCTACACAAGAAAATTAAAAGCTATAACAAAGCAGGGCTCTAGGAAAGAAAAACTAAATAATAATTGTAGAAACGTGTCCTTGCAATGAGGCCCAAGCAAAGAAACAAAATCAAATGGAAACAATGGCCAGCTGCACACAGTGAGATTGAAATTCTCCCCGCGCTGCTCCAACAAAATTTCAAATCATTAAAATCTCGTTATACTAATAATATGTTTTCCAGATAAATTTAACTAAAACACTCTCTTCCCCTAACAAAGTGCAGCCATTCTCAGCAGCAGCACTGCAGGACGTGTGAAGACACAGGCCAGTTCCCACTGTGGCGTGTCTTCTCGTCCCATCTCTGCAAATGCCTACAGCTGTGACCACATCACAAGTGACAGCTTACTGGGGAGATGAGTCTCTACAGTTCTGAAGCCCCAGCCCCTTCAGTTCGGACTCTCACTTTATCGCCCAGGCTGGAGTGAAGTGGCACAATCTCGACTCACCACAACTTCCGCCACCCGGGTTCAAGTGATTCTCCTGCCTCAGCCTCCTGAGCAGCTGGGATTACAGGCACCCACCACCACGCCCAGCTAATTTTTGTATTTTTAGTAGAGACAGGGTTTCAGTATGTTGGCCAGGCTGGTCTCAAACTCCTGACCTCAGGCAATCCACCTGCCTCGGCCTCCCAAAGTGCTGGGATTACAGGCGTAAGCCACCACGCCTGGCCTAGATTTTCTTAAGTGAAAGCAATTCTCACAATATGTCATATGGCCTCATTGTATGTTTATTATTTTGTCTGCTCACCACCAACCCAGCCCCTGGTCTCTTCTCTTCCCAGGCCTCTTCTCTACATGATGGATAAAGTGGGGGAGTGGCCATGGTGGCAATAAGAATGGAGATGAGATGCCAATGAGAACAAAGGCTGACACCTATGTAGGGTATGTATGTATGCATGTATTTATGTATGTATGTATGTATGTACGTATGCATGTATTTATGTATGTATGTATGTATGCATGTATTTATTTATTTACTTATTTATGTATTTTTGAGACAGGGTCTCACTCTGTCACCCAGACTGGAATGCAGTGGTGCAATCTCGACTCACTGCAGCCTCAGCCTTCCATGCTCAAGCCATCCTCCCCCTCAGCCTCCCGGGTAGCTGGGACCACAGGCATGGGCCACCACGCCTGGCTATTTTTTTCTATTTTTTGGTAGAGATGGGGTCTCACTGTGTAGCCTAGGCTGGTCTCAAACTCCTGAGCTCAAGCAGTCCTCATGGCTTAGCCTCCCAAAGTGCTGAGATTACAGGCATGAACCACTGTGCCTGGCCTGTCGGGCTTTTATTATGTATCAGGCCCAGTCATTTCCCCCCAGTACTTCATTATTAAAAGTTTCAAACACATAGAAACATGTAAAGAACTTTATTTTATTTTATTTTTTGAGAGGGAGTCTTGCTCTGTTGCGCAGGCCGGAGTGCAGTGGCACAATCTCGGTTCACTGCAACCTCCGCCTCCCAGGTTCAAGCGATTCTCCTGCCTCAGCCTCCCAAGTAGCTGAGACCACAGGCATATGCCACCATGCTCAGCTAATTTTTTGTATTTTTGTAGAGATGGAGTTTCACCATGTTGGCCAGACTGGTCTCGAACTCCCGACCTCAAGTGATCCACCCGCCTCGGCCTCCCAAAGTGCTGGGATTACAGGCATTGGCCCCCACTCCCAGACAAGTAAAGTTTGAAGGAACACTTATATACCCACAGCCTACAGTCCACCACCCACCTTTGTCTATACTTGTTTTATTCCACATCTGTCCACCCCTCTATCTATCCAGGAATCCATCAGCATTCATTTCCAATTGCAGCTGGAAATAATTCCCACAAACTTTGGAGCTTCAAACGACACAAATTTCTATCTTGTGGTTCCGGATGTCAGGAGTCCAAAATGGGTCTCACTGGCTAAAATCAAGGTGTCAGCAGGGCTGCATTCCTTCTAGAAGCTCCAGGAGAAAACCAATTTCCTGGCTTTTCCAGCTTTTAGAGGCTGCTCGCATTCCTTGGCTCCTGGCCCCACATCATTGCAACTTCCATCTCCATCGTCACTTCTCTCTGACTCTGACCCTTCTGCCTCCCTCTCATAAGGAACCTGATAATCACACTGGGCCCACCCAAATAACCCAGACTAATCCCATCTCAAGGATCTTAATCAGACCTGCAAATTCCCTTTGACCACATAAGAGAACATATTCTCAGGTTCCAGGTATTGGAATATAGACATTTTTCGGACTATTATTCAGTCTACCATACCATCTTTTTTTAATGCATTTCAAAGTAAGTTGCAGACATCAGTACTTTTCCCTCTAAGCTCACACATCACTAATTAGAGTTCAGTATTTATTTATAGTTCTTTTATTTCCTTGGAGTTAAAATGTACATGCCATGAAATGCACAAATTTAAAGTGCACATGCAAAGAGTTTTGACAAATGCTGCACCTGTGTATCTCAAACCACTCTCACTGTAAAGAATATTTTCATAACAACAGAAAATTCCCTCCTGCTCCTCCCCAAGCAACTCCTGCCCACAGCCCCAGAGGCAACCACCATAGATTAGCTTTGCCTGTTGTAGAACATTGTAAAAGTGAAATTAGCGGGGCGTAGTGGTGCACACCTGTGGTCCCAGCTCCTCGGGAGGCTGAGGAAGAAGGATCACTGGAGGCCAGGAGTTCGAGGCTGCAGTGAGCTATGATTGCACCATTGCACTTCAGCCTGGGCATCAGAGTGAGATCTCGTCTTTGAAAAAACTGAAATGAAAGGAAATCACACAGTGTGTACTCTTTTGCTCTGTCTTGGTTTGCTCGGCATAGTGGTTTTGAGAGTCTCAGGTGATTTCCTGTACCGGCACCTTGTTCCTTGACACTGCCTAGGAGCATTCCATCGTGTCAATTACTGCTGTCTGTGTATCCATTCACCTACTGATGGTCCCCAAGCTGTTTCCAAGTACCAGCTCTTATGAATGAAGCTGCTATGAACATTCCTGTACAAGCGTCTTCTTACAGATTCCTACTTTTTTTCTTTTTGACAGAGTCTCACTCTGTCTCTTAGGCTGGAGTGCAGTGGCACGATCTCGACTCCCACTGCAACCTCCACCTCCCAGATTTCAAGCGATTCTCCTGCCTCAGCCTCCCAAGTAGCTGGGATTACAGGCGTGCACCACCACACCCAGCTAATTTTTATATTTTTAGGTTTCGCCATGTTGGCCAGACTGGTCTTGAACTACTGAGCTCAGGTGATCTGTCCGCCTCAGCCTCCCAGAGTGCTGGGATTACAGGACTGAGCCACCGTGCCCAGCCATAGATTCCTACTTCTGTTGAGCAAATCTAAGATTTACGGGAATTGCTGGGTCATAGGAAGGATGGCTATTTGATTTTAAAAGAAACTACCAAGCTGATTTCCTGAGGGGCCACACCACTGCACATCCCTCCAGCCTGAGTGAGTAGCAGCTGTCCTATTCTCACCACATCTTTCAGCCTTTCCCGTGGGTCTGCGGGGCATTCCCTGTGCTTCTCATGTGCATTTCCCAGGTGGCTGGTGACGGGGAGCACTTTTCCAGATGCATATTGGCTATCTGTCAATCTTCTTTGGTGACGTGTCTGTTCAAACCCTTTATCCATCTATTCTTTTACTGCATTGGCTGTGTTTTTATTCTTGAGTTGTAGAAGTTTTCTCCATCTCCCGGACCCCAGTCTTTTATCAAACATGTGTTTTGCAAACATTTTCTCCCACTCGATGGCTTGACCAGGTCCAGCTTTTTAGTTTTTTATTTTTTGGTTTTTGAGATGGAGTCTCACTCTGTCGCCCAGGCTGGAGTGCAGTGGTGTGATCTCAGCTCACCGCAACCTCCGCCTCCTGGGTTCAAGCGATTCTCCTGCCTCAGCCTCCCGAGTAGCTAGGATTACAGGAGTGCACCATCACGCCCAGCTAATTTTTGTATTTTTTAGTAGAGATGGGGTTTTGCCATGTTGGCCAAGCTGGTCTTGAACTCCTGACTTCAAGTGATCTGCCCACCTCAGCCTTCCAAAGTGCTGGGATTACAGGTGTGAGCCACCATGCCTGGCCCCAGGTCCAGTTTTAAGTACATCATTTCATTTAATAACTCACTCAATTCTCTAATGACCCTATGAGTTAAGTACGCTTTACAGAAGAAGAAACTGAGGCACAGGGTGGGGAAGTACCTTCCCCAGGGTCACAGCTCCAGGGCCCAGAAAGATCAGTTCAAGCCCATGCAGTCTGGCCTCAAGAGCAGTCACTCTAACCACTACACCAGACTGCCTCTTGCTTGCTGGGCAAATACACAAAGATCACTGTAAAAGATCATCATTGTCTCCCAGTGAAATGGGAACGCACCACACCCCAGGAAGACAGGAACCCTGCCAACAACCTGAAACAGGAATGCAGGGACATGATAGTGCCAATGGGCAAAGAGGGGCCCCCACCCTGCTGGAGGTGCGACATTTAAGTCAACAGGGCAGAGAGTTGCCAGATCAGAGAGAACAGCGGACGTGAGGGCTTTGAGCCAAGGAAGATCATGGGACCCACAGAAAGCAACGAAGACCCCATGGCCAGGCCAAGGGAGAAGAGCTGGGAGCTGGAGCTGGAGCTGGGCTGGGCTGGACAGGCGCTAGGTGGCTGGCGAGAATCTGGACTTGGTCCTGGAGCAGCATGAAGCCACTAGGGTTCCGTCTTCTTTTTATAAACACCAACAAGTTCATTCAGCACAAAAAGGATCTAATGTGTCTCCTCTAACACTAGGGCTGGGTGCAGCTTAAACGCCAGGAATGATATCAGCTTACTAGGAGCCAGCTGGGAAGATGACTCCCATCTGAATCATTCTTCCAGTTTAGCAGGGTCAGCGGCAATGAAGAGCCACACTGCCTGGAGTTAAATCTCACCTGCTGGCAGGATGACCTCGAGCCTCTCCGAGCCTGTGTTTGCCCATCTGCAAAATGGGAATAACCACATAACACCAACTTCTCAGCTTGGTGTGAGGAGTAAACAAGGTAATAATGCAGGAAGCATCTAGCACGGCGCCTGGGACATCAGCAGTGCTCGAGTCTTAGCTGCAGTGTGATTATTATAGGCTCCATTCTGATTTGTTTTTGTTTTTGTTTTTTTGAGACAGGGTCTCAGTCTGTCAGCCAGGCTGGAGGGAAGTGGCACGATCTCAGCTCACCACAACCTCCACTTCCCAGGCTCAAGCGATCCTCCCACCTCAGCCTCCCGAGTAGCTGGGACTACAGGCACAAGCCACCATGCCTGGCTAATTTTTGTATTTTTGGTAGAGACAAGGTTTCACCATGTTGGCCCGGCTGGGACTACAGGCATGTGCCACCATGCTCAGCTGTTTTTTCTTTTTTTGTTGTTTTGTTTTGTAGAGACGAGGTCTCACTATATTGCCCAGGCTAGTCTCAAACTCCTGGGCTCAAGCGATCCTCCTGCCTTGGCCTCCCAAAGTACTGGGATTATAAGCATTTTGTTTGTTTGTTTTTAATCTTCCTTTAACTTTTACCCTCACTTCTCAGATTATCTTTATTATGATTATTATTTTGATACAGGGCCTCACTCTGT
The DNA here is from genome assembly GCF_009828535.3 of Hylobates moloch. Classification (NCBI taxonomy): domain Eukaryota; kingdom Metazoa; phylum Chordata; class Mammalia; order Primates; family Hylobatidae; genus Hylobates; species Hylobates moloch. The sequence continues at coordinate 25,188,187 of NW_026652294.1, read as the reverse complement.
CACACAGCTGGAGTGCAGTGGCGCAATCATGGTTCACTGCAGCCTTGATCTCCTGGGCTCAAGTGAGCCTCCCACCTGAACCTCCCAAGTAGCTGGGACCACAGACGTGCACCACCACGCCCAATTGATTTTTTTTTTTTTAATTTTTAATAAAAAGGGCTTCTCTCTATGTTGCCCAGGCTGGTCTTGAACTCCTGAGCTCAAGTGATCCTCCCATCTCAGCCTCCCAGAGTACTGGGATTACAGGCATGAGCCACCGCACTCCTTCTATTAAACTTATATATATCAAGTATAAACTCACTTAGATTTTACTTTGAAAGACATTACAGCTGACTCTTGAAAAACACAGGTTTGAATTACATGAGTCCACTTATATGCAGATGTTTTCCAATAAACATATTGGAAAATTGTTTGGAGATTTGTGACAATTTGAAAAAACTGCAAACCACGTAGCCCAGAAATATTTTTAAAAATTAAGAAAAATTTAGATAAGCGACAAATGCATAAAATATATGTAGATACTAATCTGTTTTATCATTTACCACCATAAAATGCAAATAAATCTACTATAAAAAGTTAAAATGTATCAAAACTTACACACACACAAACACAGACTGTGTTCACAGTTGAGAGAAACATAAATGTAAAGATGCAGTACTTATGTATTTATTTATTTTATTGTATTTATTTTATTTTATTTTATTTTATTTTTGAGACAGTCTCATTCTGTCACCCAGGCTGGAGTGCAGTGGCATGATTTTGGCTCACTGCAACCCCTGCCTCCTGGGTTCAAGTGATTCTCCTGCCTCAGCTTCCTGAGTAGCTGGGATTACAGGTGCCCGCCACCACACCTGGTTAATTTTTATCTTTTTAGTAGAGACAAGGTTTCACCATTTGGCCAGGCTGGTGTCGAACTCCTGACGTTAAGTGATCCACCTGCCTCGGCCTCCCAAAGTGCTGGGATTACAGGCGTGAGCCACTGCGCCCAGCCAAGATGCAGTATTTAATAATAACTGCATAAAATTAACTGCAGTCCATACTGCACCACTGTAATAGTAGCCACCTCCTGTTGCTATTGCATTGCTTAGAACATTATTTGATGTTAATTATCTCCACTTGAGCAGTTCACCGCTCCAGTAAATTCCGTATCATAGTAAAAAAAAAAAGTGATCTGTTTGGGTTCTCACATATTTTTCATTATGTTTAATGCAATACCGTAAACCCTGAATAACACCATGGGACTCATACAAAGCGCCACTTGTGATGCTGTTAGTGCTCCCAAGAAGCCTTGATGGACAGGCATGGTGGCTCACACCCGTAATCCCAGCATTTTGGAAGGCTGAGGCGGGCGGATCACAAGGTCAGGAGATTGAGACCATCCTGGCTAACACGGTGAAACCCCATTTCTACTAAAAATACGAAAAAATTAGCTGGGCATGGTGGCACATGCCTGTAATCCCAGCTACTTGGGAGGCTGAGGCAGGAGAATCGCTTGAACCCGGGAGGCGGAGGCTACAGTGAGCCGAGATCAGGCCATTGCACTCCAGCCTGGGCAACAGAGCAAGACTCCATCTCAAAAAAAGAAAAAAGAAAAAAAGAAAAGCCTGACATTCCAAGAAGCTGAATAGCTTGAGATGTTCTTTGGTAGGGTGAGGTCTGCAGCTGCAGTTGCCGGCCACTTCAGAGCATTCATCTTGTAAACACACGTTGTAAACATGCAGCATCAATAAACACAGCACAGTACTATAAATGCATATTCTCTTCCTTATGATTTTCCTAATAACATTTTCTTTCCTCAGGCTCACTTTGTAGTAAGAATACGGTACATAATACATAGAACATACAAAATATTGTTAATTGTTTATGTTATCAGTGAGGCTTCCAGTCAACAGCAGGCTATCAGTAGTTGTTTTGTGGGAGTCAAAAGTTACACATGGTGGCTGGGTGCAGTGGCTCATGCCTGTAATACCAGTACTTTGGGAGGCTGAGGTGGGCAGATCACCTGAGGTCAGGAGTTTGAGACCACCAGCCCAGCCAACATGGTGAAACTCTGTCTCTACTAATAATACAAAAATTAGCTGGGTATGGTGGTACACACCTGTAATCCCAGCTACTGGGGAAGCTGAGGCAGCAGAATCACTTGAACCTGGGAGGCAGGGGTTGCAGTGAGCCGAGATCGCACCACTGCACTCCAGCCTAGGTGACAAGAGAGAAACTCCATCTCAAAAAAAAAAAAAAAAAAAAAAAGTTACACGTGGATTTCTGACTGCATGGGGGGTCAGTGCCTCTTAACCCCTGTGCTGTTCAAGGGTCAATTCTATTAATTTTGAAACAAAAAGAAAAAAGACAGGGATGAAGACACTTCAAATTAAGCTTTGGGCCAGATGCTTCTCAAGAGCTGGGCATGGTGGTGTGCACCTACTGTCTCAGCTACTCAGGAGGCTAAGGAAGGAGGATCCCTTGAGGCCAGGAGTTCAAGGCTACAGTGTCTGATGATCTGGCCTGTGAATAGCCACTGCACTCCAGCCTGGGCAACACAGCAAGACCCCCATCTCAAATATATATATATGTATAAAGACCCCATCTCAAACATATATATATGTATAAAGACCCCCATCTCAAACATATATATATATATAAAGACCCCCATCTCAAATATATATATGTATAAAGACCCCATCTCAAACATATATATATGTATAAAGACCCCCATCTCAAACATATATATGTATAAAGACACCCATCTCAAATATATATGTATAAAGAATATATATATTCTTTATAATATAATTATAATTATAATTGCTGTTGCAGTAAAAGAATGCAGACACAATGCAATGAATTCTAGAAGTATTCTTTATATTCTTTGTACATATATTCTTTATATTTTTTATTTGTATGTTCATATATAGATATATTCTTCAAATTCCATTTACAGCAAAAATAAATTCTGAACACCATATGCGCATGAGGCCCCGCCCCGGACCTCCCCGTCTCCAGCCTTGTCAGGGGCACTCCATCCACATGTTTAAAGTGGGGCCTGGTCAGTTCTAGTTCCCTGGAGTCTGGAGTAACTTGAGAAGCAGAAAACAACAAGGGCAGACAGGGCTCCACTGAGACAGCTGCTTCCGGGAGTGTCTGGATTTGAGCAAGCAACGTACGCAGGCCCTAGGAGTGCTAACATTTTCACTCCCTCTTTAACTTTTTAATAGCTTAACATTGAAGTCTAGATGCTGTGGAATTGTAATTTTTCAGATGAAAACAAGTATAATAATGCATGACTTTGTAAGAGAACAAGCAAAGAAATTCCTAAGATGGCGTTGCTTGGGGAAACCAACATTACTGACTGATTGTGGGTAGCTGGCAGGTAAAGGTTCAAAGGCCAAAACCAAGCTCATCATTTCAAGTGGCAAAGCTTAAAGGAGCAGGCCTCCAACTACTTTCAGACAAGCGTAAAGAACTCCCACTCAGAGACTGCCAAATGTTCTCCGATGCCATAGGCTGGTGAGGAAGGCAAAAATGCCTCCTGGTGCCCATTTGAGTTGCCCTCACTTTCTGGGTACAAGGAATTCCAGCTCAGAAACACCTGCTTCTCTGCACACGCTAAACAGTTACTCAGCCAAGTATACCTCAAAAGAGTATCGGGGGCCGGGAGTGGTGGCTCACTCCTGTAATCCCAGCACTTTGGGAGGCTGAGGTGGGCGGATCAGTTGAGGTCAGGAGTTTGAGATCAGCCTGGCCAACATGATGAAATCCTGTCTTTACTAAAAATATAAAAAACTGGCTGGATGTGCTCGCTTGAACCCAGGAGGCAGAGGTTGCAGTGAGCCGAGATCATGACACTGCAGTCCAGCCTAAGCGACAGAGCAGGACTCTGTCTCAAGAAAAAAGATAAAAATATAATAGTACTGGGGATGCTTCCTAGTCACAGACGGCTAGGGGAAGAGTTAAGATACCAACATTCTCATTGCAATATCTTAAAGGATTTACACAACTTTCGTTACCAACAGCCAACTGGCTGCTGCAAGGCACTCAATGGGAACAAAGCAGCCGATGCTGCTGAAATGACACGGTACTAGAGCTGGAAAAGGCTTCTGTCCTGGGGGTGACAGCCACGGAGCAACTAACCCTCCATACACACTAGTAGTGTGGCTGACTGGTCCCAGCATTCTTTTTCCCTAAGCCCAGACTCAGCCAAAGAATCCTTCTCAACACAGGGTTAGGTAGTCGTCATAAATTGAGCTGACTTGCCACTTCTGCTGTACCACGTACCAGCTCTGGGTCTGGTGTCTGCATCAATGCCTCTAGTCACCCACATTCATCCATAACGAATTCTGATTGAGTGCTCACTCAATTGCTGATGAGGCTTCACTCCTCACACCACCAGTGCTGCTTTGCTCCACAAGGGACCATCAGGAACAAAGGCTTAGAGAGAAGCAACAGATCCAGTGCAAGGAGACGGGCTGCACCACCCCGCCGGGCATTCTCAGAACCAGGACAAACTCAGCAGCTCAGAAACGCAGAGCTGGGATCTGCCCACACTGCCCCATATTAGAAATGAAGAAATGGGCCCCCAAACTTTAACACACGTAGCCTCAAAGGGTATGTATGTTCAGTCCCCACGGCCCAGACGCTCTTAGTCAGAACATCAGAGGAGGTAAAAGATTCCGCTGGTTTCCCAGGGCTGATCATGTTAATCCCCAGATGCTGGGAGCCCTAGAGACTGGACGAGGTCAAAACTGCTGCTCATTCCATTTTTTTTCTTGTAACCAGAGAGAAGGCTCTCATTTGAATATGTCAGCCTGAGGTATCTCAATGATGCAAAGCCACAGAACACTTCTAGGATTGATTGCATTGTGTCTGCCTTCTTTTACCAAGACAGCAATTAGTATGGATAAGCAAATTAATACCATTGGGCCAACATATGCTTATAATATCCTCCAAAGCTTATTAATCTGTTTTGCAGCCTCTATGTGATGTAACAAATAGCAAACATATTAGGAGATAAACCAATTTTCACCTGAAACCTAAAGTGTAACACGCACAGCTAAGGCAGAGACATTTTCATAGGGTATATCTTTCATGGGATGGAACCACGTATTTGAAAAGAAGAAAACGGCTAGGTAAAGGTACCTGCCCTGTGCCAACCACAGCAGGGAGGAATCAACCCAACGGAGCACTTAAAATCCATATTTGCAGCAGGGATGAACCCACTTACATCCAATAAACACTCCTTAATTATTCTGACGACTGGACAGGGAGCGTGAGGGTAAGCAACTTCAGGATACGCAATCAATATTAATTCCACAGCGGTGGGGAGGGAATCAAGGCAGAGTCCCTTTGATGAGTGTGGGGTTGCCAAGGTGATCCGACTCTGCTGGGAGGTTTGTAACCAAGGTGCTGGGAGAACCACCGAGAACCTGCCCTTCCTCCCCAAGCCCCGAAAGGCAGGGAAGAGTCATCATTTGTGGCCAAGCAGTGCCTTTACCTTTTCTACAGAAGCAGAGTTTCCGAGAGCTCTTAGTAGGCCTTCAAGAAAACAAAACAAAACAAAACAAAGCAAAAACACCCACGTGGTGACGGTCGACTTTGCTGCCCCGGACAACAGAATGCATGGGCGGAACACACAATGAGAAATGTAGGGTTTGAAGATTATAGTCAGAATAATAATCAAAGGAAATGTAGCTGAGCCACCCACTTCCTCCCAGCCCAAGAGGAAAGAGACAGGCGCTCGCTGGAAAATGGTCTCCAGGGAGTTCCAACCACCTCCCCGAGGAGTGTTTCCCATGAAGGTGCTGGGCAGCGTCGCAGTGACCTCACTGTGCCTTTCCTTCTCGGACCAACAGCTGTCCATCCCCAGACGGAGGCGGTCTCTGCTCAAAGGAGGTTTGGGTTTAGAGAAAGGGGTGTGGAATTGTCTTCCTCTTTGTTGGCAGGGTCTGTAAAGAGACTCACAACACAACAGCTCCCCTCTTCCCCATAGAAACCACAGTGACCATGGCCCTGGTCCCTCACCTGTCTATATCCCCCAACTTCGGACCAGCCACTCCCCCTTTTCATTGGCTAGGAGGCCCGCTGGTCTTCCCGACATGCCACAGCCACTTTTCTACGGGCCCTGACACCATCAGAGGGGTCACGTGAGCACAGAGGGCCTGGAAATGAGAAGGAGTCTGAAAAATCGTCCAAAAGAGACTACACTCCTCCCAAATCCCTTCCCACCCCTCCCACAAACAAGGATCTGGGTCCTCTTTCATTTCAGCATCAGAGGGGCTGGAGCCCGCTAGAAAACAGCGTGGAAATCACAGCCATGCCTGCGCCCACCCACGCCGCCTCCTCGGGGCACTGCCTGTGCCCCGTGCCACACTCCTGCCCGCCTGCCTCCCTGCCGTTCCCCATTCCATCCATTCCCCACTCCCTAAAGCCCCACTGATATCGGCCACCCCTGCCAAACCCCAGCAAGGGTTCCAACCTCCTGTGCTTGTGGGACGCCAGGGCTGCTCACCTCTCCGGCCCCCGACCAGGGCTGGCCACAGCCCACAGGCTACACCGTTGCTCAGCCACTGGGAGCCTGCCTGGGGGTCTCCTCAGGAGCCCCCTCCCCCTCCCTGGGCTAATTTCCATCCATCCTAGACATTCAGCCAGGACCACTTCCTCCAGGGAGGCCCAAAACCCCAAGTCTGGGTGGTGAGACCCCCATGGCTCAGTCCCCCTATCTGCCTCCCCCTCGAACTATCCTGAGTGGGGCCTGAGCCAGGGTCTCACCCACCACCAGCTCCCAGCCCAGGCATTGCTGGAGGAAAGACGGGGGCAGTGTAGGCCCCCCTGCCACAGCTCCCCTCCCTTCACCGGTGCGTCTTGGTGTTTGGGGGCAACCCAACGTCTACACAACTGATGGCTCTGTGTAAAAGATGGACACTCTGAAGGAAATTCTCAGTTGCTGGTTTAGAGCTTTGAGATTTCTCTCCTGAAGGTTATTTAAAGTCCACAAAGAAACTTAATACTTTCAACCTTCAATTCAATGTCACAGCTACCCAGTGATTTCTTTTTTTTTTTTTTTTTTTTGAGGCAGATTCTTGCTCTGTCACCCAGGCTGGAGTGCAGTGGCGCGATCTCAGCTTACTGCAACCTCTGCCTCCCAGGTTCAAGTGATTCTCCTGCCTCAGCCTCCTGAGTAGCTGGGATTACAGGTGTGCACCACCATGCCCGGCTAATTTTTGTATTTTTAATAGAGACAGGGTTTCCCCACGTTGGCCAGGCTGGTCTCAAACTCCTGACCTCAGGTGATCCACCCGCCTCAGCCTCCCAAAGTGCTGGGATTATGTGTCTGGCCTAGTGATTTCTTTAGATCTAGTTGATGAGGTCTCAGTATCTTGCTCATTAATCACTATTTCTATATCAAATGCTTAGGAGATATCAGGATCAAGAGAACGGGAAGACAAGCCTCTGGCTGGGAGAAAATATTTGCAAAACACATGACTTGTATCCAAAATATATGAAGAACTCTTCCAATTCAACAGTAAGGAAACAAACAAGCAGACTTAAAAATAGGCCAAGGCTGGGAACTGTGGCTCACGCATGTAATCCCAGCCCTTTGGGAGGCCGAGGCAGGTGGATCTCCTGAGCCCAGGAGTTTGAGACCAGCCTGGGCAACATAGCGAGACTCCATCTCTACAAAAAATACAAAAATTAGCTGGGCATGGTGGTATGTGCCTGTAGTCCCAACTACTCCAGAGGCTGAGGCATGAGGATCACTTGAGCCCCAGGAGGTTGAGGCTACAGTGAGCCGGAATTGTGCCACTGCACTCCAGCCTGGGTTACAGTGAGACCCTATCTCAAAAACAAAATAAAAATAAAAATAAATAAAATACAAATGAGCCAATGACCTTAATAGACACTTCACTGAAGAAGATACACAGATGGCAAATAAGCATCTGAAGAGATGCTCCACTTCATATGTCATCAGGGAAATGCGAATTGAAACAGCAACAAGACGCCACAATACAATACACCTATCAGAATTCCAAAATCCAGAACACTGACACCACCAAATACTCGCGAGGATGCGGAGCGGCCGAGACTCTCGTTCGCCGCCAGTGAATAAAAGTGGCACAGCCACTTTGGAAGAGAGTTTGGTGGTTTCTTCCAAAACAAGACACACTCTTAATATACGATCCAGCAATTGAGCTCAAATGAATTAAAACCTTATCTCCACACAAAAACCTACACGCGGATGTACACAGCAGCTTTATTCATAACTGCCAAAACTTGGAAGCAACCAAGATGTCCTTCCGCAGGTGAATGGATCAACAAACTGGCACATCCAGACAACGGAATATTATTCAGTTGAAAAAGGAATGAGCCACCAAGCCATGAGAAGACATGGAAGGGCCTTCAATGTATATCACTGAGTGGAAGAAGCCAATCTGAAAACGCTAATGTACACTTTATGATCACAACTATATGATAGTCTAGAAAAGGCAAAAACACAGATACAGTTAAAAAAAAAAAAAAAATCCGTGGTTGCCAGGGATTTGGGGAAATGGAGGGATGGATGCACAGGCAGCAGAGAGAGGATTCTGGGGTCGGTGACACTGCTCCAGAGGCGACTGTAATGGTGGGTCCATGTCACTCTACATCCATCCAGAACCACAGAACGTCCAACGGCAAGAGCGACCCCTAATGTAAACTATGAGCTTGCAGAGACAGTGATGTCTCAATGTTGGCTCACAACTCTGCCACACAGCCTGTGGGCACTGATGGAGGTGAGAAGGGATAGGTGGGGACTCTTTGTATTCTTTGCTAGATTTCACTGTAAACCTAAAACTGCTTTAAAAATATACGTAAATATATATGTGAATATATATATGCACACGCATACATATGTATGTATATATATGATTTTTTTATTGGATACGGAGTTTCACTCTGTTGCCCAGGCTGCAGCGCAGTGACGCAATCTCAGCTCACTGCAACCTCCACCTCCCAGGTTCAAGCGATTCTCCTGCCTCAGCTTCCCAAGTAGCTGGGATTACAGGCACACGCCACCATGCCCGGCTAATTTTTGTATTTTTAGTAGAGATGGGGTTTCACCACGTTGACCAGGCTGGTCTCGAATTCCTGACCTCAGGTGATCCACCCACCTGGGCCTCCCAGAGTGCTGGGATTACAGGCGTGAGCCACCTCACCTGGCCCACACGTATATATTTTTTAAAGGTAATCAGGGGATAGAAACTTCCTGAATGCGTTGCTCAGAAAAGAGGGACAGAACCTCCAGACTGGCTGCTCTGGCCCTGCTGGCTTCAGCTCTCTCTGAGAAACCTGACCCTGGCAATTGGGCAGACAGAACAGGCCTCTTGTGGCAAATGCGGGGAGCACTCCACCTGACCTCCTCCACGCTGGCCGGGGCTGGCCGTCCGCCTCTGAGGACTTCCAGCAGCAGCTGGGCTGTCCCCGACCTCCGTCCTGGCCCACTGGACCTATGGGGCCTCTCATCCCATGGTCACAGTGGGGAACCCTGTGTGGTGTTGGTCTTCTCTCCACACAGGCTCCTCCGACCTCCAGTAAAGCTGAACCCAAGTTTGAAACACGCTGTCCTTTCACGTCCCCAGAGCTTCTGTGGGGAGCCCTGGGGGTTTCCGGCGTTCCTTTCCATTTTCCGAATGCCCACAGTTCGTCACAGTTCCCTTTTCTGACCCCGGCCACCACGTGACACGCCTCCCGTAGCGCATCAGCCTTAATCACGCCCGCCGTGAAGCTCATTCTCAGACACTTCCTGCACTGCTTCCTCCAAACCCCAGGGCCCCACATTTCCTAACCCCTCTCCTCTGGAACAGGCCAGGTCACTCATCCCAACCATCCCTCCCAAAAGTCCCTCCGTGCCTTGTCACACCCCTGCCTGAATCTGGAACCTCACCGATGAGCCTGCCCCCTCCCCCAGCTTCCCCCTCCTCCTTTAGAGTCCTCAACTCGGGAACATGTGGGAGCCACATACGCTCTCCCAAATCCACCCTCAACTTTCTAACAAAGGAGGAAATGAAGCCGACGGTGCAGCAGGCAGGGTCGTGGAAACCTCCCAAGCGCCCTGTCACTCCCTGGTAGGCAACCGAGCATAGCTCTGATGGCCCAAAGTCAGGGCCAGGGGCTGCTCCCACCCTGGAGTGGCCAGAAGCGCGTGTTGCCAAGGCAAATGGGCTTGCAGAAATACCGGCGCCTCTCAATTATTCAAGCCCTCATTATCCAGTCTTCCTGGCTCCTCCACTTCCCAGGCGACCACACAGAAGCCGCTAAACCCTTCCCAATCCAGCCTGTCCCTCAATTCCTGTGCCTGGATCCAAGGAGGGTTTGTGGCCCTCTGTTTGCCAGGCACCCCAACCCTGAGAACCGAGGCAGGGCGCCCAGCTCACCCCCAGCGAAAGCAGCATCAGCAGTGCCCGGCGTCCTGCTCCTCCTCCTGCCTCTACGCCTGTTTTATTCAGCACAGGATGCTTCCCGCTGCTGGGATTCTTGGTGCATGTGAATTAAACCAGGCTGGGCCTGAATTTTCTAGGCACACACCAATTCATACAGGCAAGGAGGAGAAGCACTGTGTACTCTGGAATTTGGGCCCAGTCCATTACTTTGGGTGTGTGTTCTTCCTATTCCAAGAGCGTAAATATCACCTAGAAAAAGCTGTAATAGCCCAGAACATTCCGGTTCCTTGCTATTCTGTGAAAGACTTTTTTCTCTGGTTCCTTCTGGCCTCCACTCAAGTGTCCCCTCCTCAGAGGCCTCCCCTGGCTCTGATCGCCCTGTTCTATGTGCTCCCGGGCACGTCATCACAGCGCCAGTTGTCTATGTATTCATTCCCCGTTCCACGAAAGCAAGCACCCCGCCCCCGCTCTTTTCTTCCTGGGGTCTGAGCAGCACCTGGCCCGTGGCGGGCGCTCCACAGGCTGTGGGCTGAATTGGGAGGGAAGCGTCACTTACGTCTATAATTGTTGCAAGCCATAAAGAGGAACCGAAATGATTTCTGGTGAGGGTGCTGATGACTACATGGAAGAATAGTGGGGATGACAGAGAGAAGGGTGACAGCCACTAATCATGTCATTTAGAAGAGGTGACAAACACCGACCAATACAAGCTACAGTGGGTCCTCCAGTGTAAGGCTTGAGAGAAGAGTGGCCCATCCGCCAGGAGATCTACTAAAGGGGACAAGACCCTGCCCTCTTGGAATAGGATCACGGGTGGGAAGACGCATCCCTGGGGGCACAGGCATCCCTGGGAGAAAATGTCTGGGGAACCAAGCGTTCCCTGCACTGTACAAAAATCCTGGGGAGTAGGTGCATGGGGGCACACACATGCCTAGAGGCAAATCTGTCATACGTGTTCTCGGAGCACACACATCCCTAGGAATACAAGAGTCCCAGGGAAGAAATGGATGGGGGACCTGCATCCCGGGGTACACTAATCCCTGGAGGCACAGGAAGAGTTCCCAGGGGATATGTCAGGCCCAGGTGGTTTAAGGAAACCGTATTGCATACCCGCTATGGGAGGGCTCCTTCCCAGGGACCCACCTGAGGCCGGCCTTTCTCCATCTGTCTTTCCACAGCAGCTCCCCTCACCTCTCACCAATCCGAAATCTCACTGTAGGGCACGGTCCCAGGGGCACAACCTCCCCACCCAAGCAGAAAATTCAAGAATGTATCTCCCAGGAGGCCCTGGGCAAGCGGTACACTTAAAGACACCAGACTATCCCTTGCAACTCTATTTAATTTTTAAAACGTACGAGGTTGGTAGTGTTTCGTGAGCACACGCAGTAAAAAATTAAAAAAAAAAAAATTTTTTTTAATGGGATCTCTGCAATCCTTGCTCGCAGGCCTCCCAGGCCTCAGGCCTGCAGGCCCTGAGCCCCGCACACTGCAGGGCGCCCGCGCAACACCCAGTAGTGGGTCCCCCAGGCCGTGTCTGCGCAGCGTGCCCTGCACACGTGAGCGTCACTGCTCATGGAATAAACGGTCACCCCGCGCGGCTGGTGATGCCGCTGGCCCAGGGAAGAGCTAAACACCCGGCACCCAGAGAAGGCGCGGGCCCCGCACGGTGGCCCGAGGTCCCCGCCGCACAAGCGCCCGCACGCGCGTTTGGCAGACTCCGGAGGCCACGGCGGCCCCATGCGCCAGGTCCCGGCCGGTGCTTACCGGTCCTGGGTCAAAGGCCTGGCCTGTCCCGAAGGTCGCGCAGCCGCGTGGGCCGGGCGGGAGGGCGGGGGCGGCCTCGT